>NW_028188506.1:0-243000 GCF_964204655.1 Triturus cristatus
CCATGTGGCACAGGGTCAGACTGATTTGCATATGGCCATGTCTGAACTGGGGTGGCAGAGTGGGCTAAAGAACGGTGATGGATCAAACTCGGATCTGTTGACTGGGTGTGAGTGTTTTTTATTGAATCTGATGCTCCGTCCATCACCACCCCCTCTTGTACCGCTTTGTTCGCCATAAGTTGGCAGGGTATGCTCAGACGTGAGTCCCTTGCTCACTTTGCCACTGGATTCAAGCAAACCTGGCTGAAGACGGATGAAATGCCAGAAACCGGTCCTAGAAAGCTTGTTTCCGGTCCAGGGAAGGCATGGCTTGGCAGTTCGGGCTGGACTGTTCCCATGAGGCACATGGTCAGACTGATTTGCATATGGCCATGTCTGAACTGGGATGGCAGAGTGGGCTAAAGAACGGTGATGGATCAAACTCGGATCTGTTGACTGGGTGTGAGTGTTTGATTGGTTCTGATGCTCCGTCCATCACCACCCCCTTTTGTACCGCTTTGTTCGCCATAAGTTGGCAGGGTATGCTCAGACGTGAGTGCCTTGCTCACTTTGCCACTGGATTCAAGCAAGCCTGCCTGAAGACGGCTAAAATGCCAGAAACCGGTCCTAGGAAGCTTGTTTCTGGTCCAGGGAAGGCATGGCTTGACAGTTCAGGCTGGACTGTTCCCATGAGGCACACGGTCAGACTGATTTGCATATGGCCATGTCTGAAATGGGGTGGCAGAGTGGGCTAAAGAACGGTGATGGATCAAACTCGGATCTGTTGACTGGGTGTGTGTGTTTGATTGGTTCTGATGCTCCGTCCATCACCACCCCCTTTTGTACCGCTTTGTTCGCCATAAGTTGGCAGGGTATGCTCAGACATGAGTCCCTTGCTCACTTTGCCACTGGATTCAAGCAAGCCTGGCTGAAGACGGCTGAAATGCCAGAAACCGGTCCTAGGAAGCTTGTTTCCGGTCCAGGGAAGGCATGGCTTGGCAGTTCAGGCTGGACTCTTCCCATGAGGCACAGGGTCAGACTGATTTGCATATGGCCATGTCTGAACTGGGGTGGCAGAGTGGGCTAAAGAACAGTGATGGATCAAACACGGATCTGTTGACTGGGTGTGAGTGTTTGATTGGTTCTGATGCTCCGTCCATCACCACCCCCTTTTGTACCGCTTTGTTCACCATAAGTTGGCAGGGTATGCTCAGACGTGAGTTCCTTGCTCACTTTGCCACTTGATTCAAGCATGCCTGGCTAAAGACGGCTAAAATGCCAGAAACCGGTCCTAGGAAGCTTGTTTCTGGTCCAGGGAAGGCATGGCTTGGCAGTTCGGGCTGGACTGTTCCCATGAGGCACAGTCTCAGACTGATTTGCACATGGCCATGTCTGAACTGGGGTGGCAGAGTGGGCTAAAGAACGGTGATGGATCAAAGTCGGATCTGTTGACTGGTTGTGAGTGTTTGATTGGTTCTGATGCTCCGCTCATCACCACCCCCTTTTGTACTGCTTTGTTCGCCATAATTTGGCAGGGTATGCTCAGACGTGAGTCCCTTGCTCACTTTGCCACTGGATTCAAGCAAGCCTGGCAGAAGACGGCTGAAATGCCAGAAACCGGTCCTAGGAAGCTTGTTTCTGGTCCAGGGAAGGCATGGCTTGGCAGTTCGGGCTGGACTGTTCCCATGAGGCACAGGGTCAGACTGATTTGCATATGGCCATGTCTGAACTGGGGTGGCAGAATGGGCTAAAGAACGGTGATGGATCAAACTCGGATCTGTTGACTGGGTGTGAGTGTTTGATTGGTTCTGATGCTCCGTCCATCACCACCCCCTTTTGTACCGCTTTGTTCACCATAAGTTGGCAGGGTATGCTCAGACGTGAGTCCCTTGCTCACTTTGCCACTGGATTCAAGCATGCCTGGCTAAAGACGGCTAAAATGCCAGAAACCGGTCCTAGGAAGCTTGTTTCCGGTCCAGGGAAGGCATGGCTTGGCAGTTCAGGCTGGACTGTTCCCATGAGGCACAGGGTCAGACTGATTTGCATATGGCCATATCTGAAATGGGGTGGCAGAGTGGGCTAAAGAACGGTGATGGATCAAACATGGATCTGTTGACTGGGTGTGAGTGTTTGATTGGTTCTGATGCTCCGTCCATCACCACCCCCTTTTGTACCGCTTTGTTCACCATAAGTTGGCAGGGTATGCTCAGACGTGAGTCCCTTGCTCACTTTTCCACTGGATTCAAGCAAGCCTGGCTGAAGACGGCTGAAATGTCAGAAACCGGTCCTAGGAAGCTTGTTTCCGGTCCAGGGAAGGCATGGCTTGGCAGTTCGGGCTGGACTGTTCCCATGAGGCACAGGGTCAGACTGATTTGCATATGGCCATGTCTGAACTGGGGTGGCAGAGTGGGCTAAAGAACGGTGATGGATCAAAGTCGGATCTGTTGACTGGTTGTGAGTGTTTGATTGGTTCTGATGCTCCGTCTATCACCACCCCCTTTTGTACCGCTTTGTTCGCCATAAGTTGGCAGGGTATGCTCAGACGTGAGTCCCTTGCTCACTTTGCCACTGGATTCAAGCAAGCCTGGCTGAAGACGGCTGAAATGCCAGAAACCGGTCCTAGGAAGCTTGTTTCCGGTCCAGGGAAGGCATGGCTTGGCAGTTCGGGCTGGACTGTTCCCATGAGGCACAGGATCAGACTGATTTGCATATGGCCATGTCTGAACTGGGGTGGCAGAGTGGGCTAAAGAACGGTGCTGGATCAAACTCGGATCTGTTGACTGGGTGTGAGTGTTTTAATTGTTCTGATGCTCCGTCCATCACCACCCCCTTTTGTACCACTTTGTTCGCCATAAGTTGGCAGGGTATGCTCAGACGTGAGTCCCTTGCTCACTTTGCCACTGGATTCAAGCAAGCCTGGCTGAAGACGGTTGAAATGCCAGAAACCGGTCCTAGGAAGCTTGTTTCCGGTCCAGGGAAGGCATGGCTTGGCAGTTCGGGCTGGACTGTTCCCATGAGGCACAGGGTCAGACTGATTTGCATATGGCCATGTCTGAAATGGGGTGGCAGAGTGGGCTAAAGAACGGTGATGGATCAAATTTGGATCTGTTGACTGGGTGTGAGTGTTTAATTGGTTTTGATGCTCCGTCCATCACCACCCCCTTTTGTACCGCTTTGTTCGCCATAAGTTGGCAGGGTATGCTCAGACGTGAGTCCCTTGCTCACTTTGTCACTGGATTCAAGCAAGCCTGGCTGAAGACGGCTGAAATGCCAGAAACCGGTCCTAGGAAGCTTGTTTCCGGTCCAGGGAAGGCATGGCTTGGCAGTTCGGGCTGGACTGTTCCCATGAGGCACTGGGTCAGACTGATTTGCATATGGCCATGTCTGAACTGGGGTGGCAGAGTGGGCTAAATCATGGTGATGGATCAAACTCGGATCTGTTGACTGGGTGTGAGTGTTTGATTGGTTCTGATGCTCCGTCCATCACCACCCCCTTTTGTACCGCTTTGTTCGCCATAAGTTGGCAGGGTATGCTCAGACGTGAGACCCTTGCTCACTTTGCCACTGGATTCAAGCAAGCCTGTCTGAAGACGGCTGAAATGTCAGAAACCAATCCTAGGAAGCTTGTTTCCGGTCCAGGGAAGGCATGGCTTGGCAGTTCAGGCTGGACTGTTCCCATGAGGCACACGGTCAGACTGATTTGCATATGGCCATGTCTGAAATGGGGTGGCAGAGTGGGCTAAAGAACGGTGATAGATCAAACTCGGATCTGTTGACTGGGTGTGAGTGTTTTTTATTGAAACTGATACTCCGTCTATCACCACCCCCTCTTGTACCGCTTTGTTCGCCATAAGTTGGCAGGGTATGCTCAGACGTGAGTTCCTTGCTCACTTTGCCACTGGATTCAAGCAAGCCTGGCTGAAGACGGCTGAAATGCCAGAAACCGGTCCTAGAAAGCTTGTTTCTGGTCCAGGGAAGGCATGGCTTGGCAGTTCGGGCTGGACTGTTCCCATGAGGCACAGGATCAGACTGATTTGCATATGGCCATGTCTGAAATGGGGTGGCAGAGTGGGCTAAAGAACGGTGATAGATCAAACTTGGATCTGTTGACTGGGTGTGTGTGTTTGATTGGTTCTGATGCTCCGTCCATCCCCACCCCCTTTTGTACCGCTTTGTTTGCCATAAGTTGGCAGGGTATGCTCAGACGTGAGTCCCTTGCTCACTTTGCCACTGGATTCAAGCAATCCTGGCTGAAGACGGCTGAAATGCCAGAAACCGGTCCTAGAAAGCTTGTTTCCGGTCCAGGGAAGGCATGGCTTGGCATTTCGGGCTGGACTGTTCCCATGAGGCACAGGGTCAGACTGATTTGCATATGGCCATGTCTGAAATGGGGTGGCAGAGTGGGCTAAAGAACGGTGATGGATCAAACTCGGATCTGTTGACTGGGTGTGAGTGTTTGATTGGTTCTGATGCTCCGTCCATCACCGACCCCTTTTGTACCGCTTTGTTCGCCATAAGTTGGCAGGGTATGCTCAGACGTGAGTGCCTTGCTCACTTTGCCACTGGATTCAAGCAAGCCTGGCTGAAGACGGCTAAAATGTCAGAAACCGGTCCTAGGAAGCTTGTTTCTGGTCCAGGGAAGGCATGGCTTGGCAGTTCAGGCTGGACTGTTCCCATGAGGCACACGGTCAGACTGATTTGCATATGGCCATGTCTGAAATGGGGTGGCAGAGTGGGCTAAAGAACGGTGATGGATCAAACTCGGATCTGTTGACTGGGTGTGTGTGTTTGATTGGTTCTGATGCTCCGTCCATCACCACCCCCTATTGTACCGCTTTGTTCGCCATAAGTTGGCAGGGTATGCTCAGACGTGAGTCCCTTGCTCACTTTGCCACTGGATTCAAGCAAGCCTGGCTGAAGACGGCTGAAATGCCAGAAACCGGTCCTAGGAAGCTTGTTTCTGGTCCAGGGAAGGCATGGCTTGGCAGTTCGGGCTGGACTGCTCCCATGAGGCACAGGGTCAGACTGATTTGCATATGGCCATGTCTGAACTGGGGTGGCAGAGTGGGCTAAAGAACGGTGATGGATCAAACACGGATCTGTTGACTGGGTGTGAGTGTTTGATTGGTTCTGATGCTCCGTTCATCACCACCCCCTGTTGTACTGCTTTGTTCGCCATAAGTTGGCAGGGTATGCTCAGACGTGAGTCCCTTGCTCACTTTGCCACTGGATTCAAGCAAGCCTGGCAGAAGACGGCTGAAATGCCAGAAACCGGTCCTAGGAAGCTTGTTTCCGGTCCAGGGAGGCATGGCTTGGCAGTTCGGGCTGGACTGTTCCCATGAGGCACAGGGTCAGACTGATTTGCATATGGCCATGTCTGAACTGGGGTGGCAGAGTGGGCTAAAGAACGGTGATGGATCAAACTCGGATCTGTTGACTGGGTGTGAGTGTTTGATTGGTTCTGATGCTCCGTCCATCATCACCCCCTTTTGTACCGCTTTGTTCGCCATAAGTTGGCAGGGTATGCTCAGACGTGAGTCCCTTGCTCACTTTGCCACTGGATTCAAGCAAGCCTGGCTGAAGACGGCTAAAATGCCAGAAACCGGTCCTAGGAAGCTTGTTCTCGGTCCAGGGAAGGCATGGCTTGGCAGTTCAGGCTGGACTGTTACCATGAGGCACAGGGTCAGACTGATTTGCATATGGCCATTTCTGAAATGGGGTGGCAGAGTGGGCTAAAGAACGGTGATGGATCAAACTCGGATCTGTTGATTGGGTGTGTGTGTTTGATTGGTTCTGATGCTCCGTCCATCACCACCCCCTATTGTACCGCTTTGTTCGCCATAAGTTGGCAGGGTATGCTCAGACGTGAGTCCCTTGCTCACTTTGCCACTGGATTCAAGCAAGCCTGGCTGAAGACGGCTGAAATGCCAGAAACCGGTCCTAGGAAGCTTGTTTCTGGTCCAGGGAAGGCATGGCTTGGCAGTTCGGGCTGGACTGCTCCCATGAGGCACAGGGTCAGACTGATTTGCATATGGCCATGTCTGAACTGGGGTGGCAGCGTGGGCTAAAGAACGGTGATGGATCAAACACGGATCTGTTGACTGGGTGTGAGTGTTTGAATGGTTCTGATGCTCCGTCCATCACCACCCCCTTTTGTACCGCTTTGTTCGCCATAAGTTGGCAGGGTATGCTCAGACGTGAGTCCCTTGCTCACTTTGCCATTGGATTCAAGCAAGCCTGGCTGAAGACGGCTGAAATGCCAGAAACCGGTCCTAGGAAGCTTGTTTCCGGTCCAGGGAAGGCATGGCTTGGCAGTTCGGGCTGGACTGTTCCCATGAGGCATAGGGTCAGACTGATTTGCATATGGCCATGTCTGAAATGGGGTGGCAGAGTGGGCTAAAGAACGGTGATGGATCAAATTCGGATCTGTTGACTGGGTGTGAGTGTTTGATTGGTTCTGATGCTCCGTCCATCACCACCCCCTTTTGTAGCGCTTTGTTCGCCATAAGTTGGCAGGGTATGCTCAGACGTGAGTCCCTTGCTCACTTTGCCACTGGATTCAAGCAAGCCTGGCTGAAGACGGCTGAAATGCCAGAAACCGGTCCTAGGAAGCTTGTTTCCGGTCCAGGGAAGGCATGGCTTGGCAGTTTGGGCTGGACTGTTCCCATGAGGCACAGGGTCAGACTGATTTGCATATGGCCATGTCTGAACTGGGGTGGCAGAGTGGGCTAAAGAATGGTGATGGATCAAAGTCGCATCTGTTGACTGGTTGTGAGTGTTTGATTGGTTCTGATGCTCCGTCCATCACCACCCCCTTTTGTACCGCTTTGTTCGCCATAAGTTGGCAGGGTATGCTCAGACGTGATTCCCTTGCTCACTTTGCCACTGGATTCAAGCAAGCCTGCCTGAAGACGGCTGAAATGCCAGAAACCGGTCCTAGGAAGCTTGTTTCCGGTCCAGGGAAGGCATGGCTTGGCAGTTCGGGCTGGACTGTTCCCATGAGGCACAGGGTCAGACTGATTTGCATATGGCCATGTCTGAACTGGGGTGGCAGAGTGGGCTAAAGAACGGTGATGGATCAAACACGGATCTGTTGACTGGGTGTGAGTGTTTGATTGGTTCTGATGCTCAGTCCATCACCACCCCCTTTTGTACCGCTTTGTTCACCATAAGTTGGCAGGGTATGCTCAGACGTGAGTCCCTTGCTCACTTTGCCACTGGATTCAAGCAAGCCTGGCTGAAGACGGCTGAAATGCCAGAAACCAGTCTTAAGAAGCTTGTTTCCGGTCTAGGGAAGGCATGGCTTGGCAGTTCGGGCTGGACTGTTCCCATGAGGCACAGGGTCAGACTGATTTGCATATGGCCATGTCTGAACTGGGGTGGCAGAGTGGGCTGAAGAACGGTAATGGATCAAAGTCGGATCTGTTGACTGGTTGTGAGTGTTTGATTGGTTCTGATGCTCCGTTCATCACCACCCCCTGTTGTACTGCTTTTTTCGCCATAAGTTGGCAGGGTATGCTCAGACGTGAGTCCCTTGCTCACTTTGCCACTGGATTCAAGCAAGCCTGGCAGAAGACGGCTGAAGTGCCAGAAACCGGTCCTAGGAAGCTTGTTTCCGGTCCAGGGAAGGCATGGCTTGGCAGTTCGGGCTGGACTGTTCCCATGAGGCACAGGGTCAGACTGATTTGCATATGGCCATGTCTGAACTGGGGTGGCAGAGTGGGTTAAAGAACGGTGATGGATCAAACTCGGATCTGTTGACTGGTTGTGAGGGTTTGATTGGTTCTGATGCTCCGTCCATCACCACCCCCTTTTGCACTGCTTTGTTCGCCATAAGTTGGCAGGGTATGCTCAGACGTGAGTCCCTTGCTCACTTTGCCACTGGATTCAAGCAAGCCTGGCTGAAGACGGCTGAAATGCCATAAACCGGTCCTAGGAAGCTTTTTTCCGGTCCAGGGAAGGCATGGCTTGGCAGTTCGGGCTGGACTGTTCCCATGAGGCACAGGGTCAGACTGATTTGCATGTCTGAACTGGGGTGGCAGAGTGGGCTAAAGAACGGTGATGGATCAAACTCGGATCTGTTGACTGGGTGTGAGTGTTTGAATGGTTCTGATGCTCCGTCCATCACCACACCCTTTTGTACCGCTTTGTTCGCCATAAGTTGGCAGGGTATGCTCAGACGTGAGTCCCTTGCTCACTTTGCCACTAGATTCAAGCATGCCTGGCTGAAGACGGCTGAAATGCCAGAAACCCGTCCTAGGAAACTTGTTTCCTGTCCAGGGAAGGCATGGCTTGGCAATTCGGGCTGGACTGTTCCCATGAGGCACAGGGTCAGACTCATTTTCATATGGCCATGTCTGAACTGGGGTGGCAGAGTGGGCTAAAGAATGGTGATGGATCAAACTCGGATCTGTTGACTGGGTGTGAGTGTTTGATTGTTTCTGATGCTCCGTCCATCACCACCCCCTTTTGTACCACTTTGTTCGCCATAAGTTGGCAGGGTATGCTCAGACGTGAGTCCCTTGCTCACTTTGCCACTGGATTCAAGCAAGCCTGGCTGAAGATGGCTGAAATGCCAGAAACCCGTCCTAGGAAACTTGTTTCCTGTCCAGGGAAGGCATGGCTTGGCAATTCGGGCTGGACTGTTCCCATGAGGCACAGGGTCAGACTGATTTTCATATGGCCATGTCTGAACTGTGGTGGCAGAGTGGGCTAAAGAATAATGATGGATCAAACTCGGATCTGTTGACTGGGTGTGAGTGTTTGATTGTTTCTGATGCTCCGTCCATCACCACCCCCTTTTGTACCACTTTGTTCGCCATAAGTTGGCAGGGTATGCTCAGACGTGAGTCCCTTGCTCACTTTGCCACTGGATTCAAGCAAGCCTGGCTGAAGACGGCTGAAATGCCAGAAACCAGTCTTAAGAAGCTTGTTTCCGGTCTAGGGAAGGCATGGCTTGGCAGTTCGGGCTGGACTGTTCCCATGAGGCACAGGGTCAGACTGATTTGCATATGGCCATGTCTGAACTGGGGTGGCAGAGTGGGCTGAAGAACGGTAATGGATCAAAGTCGGATCTGTTGACTGGTTGTGAGTGTTTGATTGGTTCTGATGCTCCGTTCATCACCACCCCCTGTTGTACTGCTTTTTTCGCCATAAGTTGGCAGGGTATGCTCAGACGTGAGTCCCTTGCTCACTTTGCCACTGGATTCAAGCAAGCCTGGCAGAAGACGGCTGAAATGCCAGAAACCGGTCCTAGGAAGCTTGTTTCCGGTCCAGGGAAGGCATGGCTTGGCAGTTCGGGCTGGACTGTTCCCATGAGGCACAGGGTCAGACTGATTTGCATATGGCCATGTCTGAACTGGGGTGGCAGAGTGGGTTAAAGAACGGTGATGGATCAAACTCGGATCTGTTGACTGGGTATGAGTGTTTGATTGGTTCTGATGCTCCGTCCATCACCACCCCCTTTTGTACCGCTTTGTTCGCCATAAGTTGGCAGGGTATGCTCAGACGTGAGTCCCTTGCTCACTTTGCCACTGGATTCAAGCAAGCCTGGCTGAAGACGGCTAAAATGCCAGAAACCGGTCCTAGGAAGCTTGTTCTCGGTCCAGGGAAGGCATGGCTTGGCAGTTCAGGCTGGACTGTTCCCATGAGGCACAGGGTCAGACTGATTTGCATATGGCCATTTCTGAAATGGGGTGGCAGAGTGGGCTAAAGAACGGTGATGGATCAAACTCGGATCTGTTGACTGGGTGTGTGTGTTTGATTGGTTCTGATGCTCCGTCCATCACCACCCCCTATTGTACCGCTTTGTTCGCCATAAGTTGGCAGGGTATGCTCAAACATGAGTTCCTTGCTCACTTTGCCACTGGATTCAAGCAAGCCTGGCTGAAGACGGCTGAAATGCCAGAAACCGGTCCTAGGAAGCTTGTTTCCGGTCCAGGGAAGGCATGGCTTGGCAGTTTGGGCTGGACTGCTCCCATGAGGCACAGGGTCAGACTGATTTGCATATGGCCATGTCTGAACTGGGGTGGCAGAGTGGGCTAAAGAACGGTGATGGATCAAACACGGATCTGTTGACTGGGTGTGAGTGTTTGATTGGTTCTGATGCTCCGTCCATCACCACCCCCTTTTGTACCGCTTTGTTCACCATAAGTTGGCAGGGTATGCTCAGACGTGAGTCCCTTGCTCACTTTGCCACTGGATTCAAGCAAGCCTGGATGAAGACGGCTGAAATGCCAGAAACCGGTCCTAGGAAGCTTGTTTCCGGTCCAGGGAAGGCATGGCTTGGCAGTTCGGGCTGGACTGTTCCCATGAGGGACAGGGTCAGACTGATTTGCATATGGCCATGTCTGAACTGGGGTGGCAGAGTGGGCTAAAGAATGGTGATGGATCAAAGTCGGATCTGTTGACTGGTTGTGAGTGTTTGATTGGTTCTGATGCTCCGTCCATCACCACCCCCTTTTGTACCGCTTTGTTCGCCATAAGTTGGCAGGGTATGCTCAGACGTGATTCCCTTGCTCACTTTGCCACTGGATTCAAGCAAGCCTGGCTGAAGACGTCTGAAATGCCAGAAACCGGTCCTAGGAAGCTTGTTTCCGGTCCAGGGAAGGCATGGCTTGGCAGTTCGGGCTGGACTGTTCCCATTATGCACAGGGTCAGACTGATTTGCATATGGCCATGTCTGAACTGGTGTGGCAGAGTGGGCTAAAGAACGGTGATGGATCAAACTCGGATCTGTTGACTGGGTGTGAGTGTTTGAATGGTTCTGATGCTCCGTCCATCACCACCCCCTTTTGTAGCGCTTTGTTCGCCATAAGTTGGCAGGGTATGCTCAGACGTGAGTCCCTTGCTCACTTTGCCACTGGATTCAAGCAAGCCTGGCTGAAGACGGCTGAAATACCAGAAACCGGTCCTAGGAAGCTTGTTTCCGGTCCAGGGAAGGCATGGCTTGGTAGTTCGGGCTGGACTGTTCCCATGAGGCACAGGGTCAGACTGATTTGCATATGGCCATGTCTGAACTGGGGTGGCAGAGTGGGCTAAATCACGGTGATGGATCAAACTCGGATCTGTTGACTGGGTGTGAGTGTTTGATTGGTTCTGATGCTCCGTCCATCACCACCCCCTTTTGTACCGCTTTGTTCGCCATAAGTTGTCAGGGTATGCTCAGACGTGAGTCCCTTGCTCACTTTGCCACTGGATTCAAGCAAGCCTTGCTGAAGACGGCTGAAATGCCAGAAACCGGTCCTAGGAAGCTTGTTTCCGGTCCAGGGAAGGCATGGCTTGGCAGTTCGGGCTGGACTGTTCCCATGAGGCACAGGGTCAGACTGATTTGCATATGGCCATGTCTGAACTGGGGTGGCAGAGTGGGCTAAAGCACGGTGATGGATCAAACACGGATCTGTTGACTGGGTGTGAGTGTTTGATTGGTTCTGATGCTCCATCCATCACCACCCCCTTTTGTACTGCTTTGTTCGCCATAAGTTGGCAAGGTATGCTCAGACGTGAGTACCTTGCTCACTTTGCCACTGGATTCAAGCAAGCCTGGCTGAAGACGGCTAAAATGTCAGAAACCGGTCCTGGGAAGCTTGTTTCCGGTCCAGGGAAGGCATGGCTTGGCACTTTGGGCTGGACTGTTCCCATGAGGCACAGGGTCAGACTGATTTGCATATGGCCATGTCTGAACTGGGGTGGCAGAGTGGGCTAAAGAACGGTGATGGATCAAAGTCGGATTTGTTGACTGGGTGTGAGTGTTTGATTGGTTCTGATGCTCCGTCCATCCCCTACCCCTTTTGTACCGCTTTGTTCGCCATAAGTTGGCAGGGTATGCTCAGACGTGAGTTCCTTGCTGACTTTGCCAGTGGGGTCAAGCAAGCCTGGCTGAAGACGGCTGAAATGCCAGAAACCCCTCCTAGGAAACGTGTTTCCTGTCCAGGGAAGGCATTGCTTGGCAATTCGGGCTGGACTGTTCCCATGAGGCACAGGGTCAGACTGATTTGCATATGGCCATGTCTGAACTGGGGTGGCAGAGTGGGCTAAAGAACGGTGATGGATCAAAGTCGGATCTGTTGACTGGGTGTTAGTGTTTGATTGGTTCTGATGCTCCATCCATCACCACCCCCTTTTGTACCGCTTTGTTCGCCTTAAGTTGGCAGGGTATGCTCAGACGTGAGTCCCTTGCTCACTTTGCCACTGGATTCAAGCAAGCCTGGCTGAAGACGGCTAAAATGCCAGAAACCGGTCCTAGGAAGCTTTTTTCTGGTCCAGGGAAGGCATGGCTTGGCAGTTCAGGCTGGACTGTTCCCATGAGGCACAGGGTCAGACTGATTTGCATATGGCCATGTCTGAACTGGGGTGGCACAGTGGGCTAAAGAACGGTGATGGATCAAACTCGGATCTGTTGACTGGGTGTGAGTGTTTGATTGGTTCTGATGCTCCGTCCATCACCACCCCCTTTTGTACCGCTTTGTTCACCATAAGTTGGCAGGGTATGCTCAGACGTGAGTCCCTTGCTCACTTTGCCACTGGATTCAAGCAAGCCTGGCTGAAGACGGCTAAAATGCCAGAAACCGGTCCTAGGAAGCTTGTTTCCAGTCCAGGGAAGGCATGGCTTCGCAGTTCAGGCTGGACTGCTCCCATGAGGCACAGGGTCAGACCGATATGCATATGGCCATGTCTGAACTGGGGTGGCAGAGTGGGCTAAAGAACGGTGATGGATCAAACACGGATCTGTTGACTGGGTGTGAGTGTTTGAAAGGTTCTGATGCTCCGTCCATCACCACCCCATTTTGTACCGCTTTGTTCACCATAAGTTGGCAGGGTATGTTCAGACTTGAGTCCCTTGCTCACTTTGCCACTGGATTCAAGCAATCCTGGCTGAAGACGGCTGAAATGACAGAAACCGGTCCTAGGAATCTTGTTTCCGGTACAGGGAAGGCATGGCTTTGCAGTTCGGGCTGGACTGTTCCCATGAGGCACAGGGTCAGACTGATTTGCATATGGCCATGTCTGAACTGGGGTGGCAGATTGGGCTAAAGAATGGTGATGGATCAAACTCGGATCTGTTGACTGGGTGTGAGTGTTTGATTGGTTCTGATGCTCCGTCCATCACCACCCCCTTTTGTACTGCTTTGTTCGCCATAAGTTGGCAGGGTATGCTCAGACGTGAGTCCCTTGCTCACTTTGCCACTGGATTCAAGCAAGCCTGGCTGAAGACGGCTGAAATGCCAGAAACCGGTCTAGGAAGCTTGTTTCCGGTCCAGGGAAGGCATGGCTTGGCAGTTCGGGCTGGACTGTTCCCATGAGGCACAGGGTCAGACTGATTTGCATATGGCCATGTCTGAACTGGGGTAGCAGAGTGGGCTAAAGAACGGTGATGGATCAAAGTCGGATCTGTTGACTGGTTGTGAGGGTTTGATTGGTTCTGATGCTCCGTCCATCACCACCTCCTTTTGCACTGCTTTGTTCGCCATAAGTTGGCAGGGTATGCTCAGACGTGAGTCCCTTGCTCACTTTGCCACTGGATTCAAGCAAGCCTGGCTGAAGACGGCTGAAATGCCAGAAAACGGTCCTAGGAAGCTTGTTTCCGGTCCAGGGAAGGCATGGCTTGGCAGTTCGGGCTGGACTGTTCCCATGAGGCACAGGGTCAGACTGATTTGCATGTCTGAACTGGGGTGGCAGAGTGGGCTAAAGAACGGTGATGGATCAAACTCGGATCTGTTGACTGGGTGTGAGTGTTTGAATGGTTCTGATGCTCCGTCCATCATCACCCCCTTTTGTACCGCTTTGTTCGCCATAAGTTGGCAGGGTATGCTCAGACGTGAGTCCCTTGCTCACTTTGCCACTAGATTCAAGCATGCCTGGCTGAAGACGGCTGAAATGCCAGAAACCCGTCCTAGGAAACTTGTTTCCTGTCCAGGGAAGGCATGGCTCGGCAATTCGGGCTGGACTGTTCCCATGAGGCACAGGGTCAGACTGATTTTCATATGGCCATGTCTGAACTGTGGTGGCAGAGTGGGCTAAAGAATGGTGATGGATCAAACTCGGATCTGTTGACTGGGTGTGAGTGTTTGATTGTTTCTGATGCTCCGTTCATCACCACCCCCTTTTGTACCGCTTTGTTCGCCATAAGTTGGCAGGGTATGCTCAGACGTGAGTCCCTTGCTCACTTTGCCACTGGATTCAAGCAAGCCTGGCTGAAGATGGCTGAAACGCCAGAAACCGGTCCTAGAAAGCTTGTTTCCGGACCAGGGAAGGCATGGCTTGGCAGTTCGGGCTGGACTGTTCCCATGAGGCATAGGGTCAGACTGATTTGCATATGGCCATGTCTGAACTGGGGTGGCAGAGTGGGCTAAAGAACGGTGATGGATCAAACTCGGATCTGTTGACTGGGTGTGAGTGTTTGATTGGTTCTGATGCTCCGTCCATCACCACCCCCTTTTGTACCGCTTTGTTCGCCATAAGTTGGCAGGGTATGCTCAGACGTGAGTCCCTTGCTCACTTTGCCACTGGATTCAAGCAAGCCTGGCTGAAGACGGCTAAAATGCCAGAAACCGGTCCTAGGAAGCTTTTTTCTGGTCCAGGGAAGGCATGGCTTGGCAGTTCAGGCTGGACTGTTCCCATGAGGCACAGGGTCAGACTGATTTGCATATGGCCATGTCTGAACTGGGGTGGCACAGTGGGCTAAAGAACGGTGATGGATCAAACTCGGATCTGTTGACTGGGTGTGAGTGTTTGATTGGTTCTGATGCTCCGTCCATCACCACCCCCTTTTGTACCGCTTTGTTCGCCATAAGTTGGCAGGGTATGCTCAGACGTGAGTACCTTGCTCACTTTGCCACTGGATTCAAGCAAGCCTGGCTGAAGACGGCTAAAATGCCAGAAACTGGTGCTAGGAAGCTTGTTTCCGGTCCAGGGAAGGCATGGCTTGGCAGTTCAGGCTGGACTGCTCCCATGAGGCACAGGGTCAGACTGATTTGCATATGGCCATGTCTGAACTGGGGTGGCAGAGTGGGCTAAAGAACGGTGATGGATCAAACACGGATCTGTTGACTGGGTGTGAGTGTTTGATTGGTTCTGATGCTCCGTCCATCACCACCCCATTTTGTACCGCTTTGTTCACCATAAGTTGGTAGGGTATGCTCAGACTTGAGTACCTTGCTCACTTTGCCACTGGATTCAAGCAATCCTGGCTGAAGACGGCTGAAATGACAGAAACCGGTCCTAGGAATCTTGTTTCCGGTACAGGGAAGGCATGGCTTGGCAGTTCGGGCTGGACTGTTCCCATGAGGCACAGGGTCAGACTGATTTGCATGCCTGAACTGGGGTGGCAGAGTGGGCTAATGAACGGTGATGGATCAAACTCGGATCTGTTGACTGGGTGTGAGTGTTTGAATGGTTCTGATGCTCCGTCCATCACCACCCCCTTTTGTACCGCTTTGTTCGCCATAAGTTGGCAGGGTATGCTCAGACGTGAGTCCCTTGCTCACTTTGCCACTAGATTCAAGCATGCCTGGCTGAAGACGGCTGAAATGCCAGAAACCCGTCCTAGGAAACTTGTTTCCTGTCCAGGGAAGGCATGGCTTGGCAATTCGGGCTGGACTGTTCCCATGAGGCATAGGGTCAGACTGATTTGCATATGGCCATGTCTGAACTGGGGTGGCAGAGTGGGCTAAAGAATGGTGATGGATCAAAGTCGCATCTGTTGACTTGTTGTGAGTGTTTGATTGGTTCTGATGCTTCGTCCATCACCACCCCCTTTTGTACCGCTTTGTTCGCCATAAGTTGGCAGGGTATGCTCAGACGTGATTCCCTTGCTCACTTTGCCACTGGATTCAAGCAAGCCTGGCTGAAGACGGCTGAAATGCCAGAAACCGGTCCTAGGAAGCTTGTTTCCGGTCCAGGGAAGGCATGGCTTGGCAGTTCGGGCTGGACTGTTCCCATGAGGCACAGGGTCAGACTGATTTGCATATGGCCATGTCGGAACTGGGGTGGCAGAGTGGGCTAAAGAACGGTGATGGATCAAACACGGATCTGTTGACTGGGTGTGAGTGTTTGATTGGTTCTGATGCTCCGTCCATCACCACCCCCTTTTGTACCGCTTTGTTCACCATAAGTTGGCAGGGTATGCTCAGACGTGAGTCCCTTGCTCACTTTGCCACTGGATTCAAGCAAGCCTGGCTGAAGACGGCTGAAATGCCAGAAACCAGTCTTAAGAAGCTTGTTTCCGGTCTAGGGAAGGCATGGCTTGGCAGTTCGGGCTGGACTGTTCCCATGAGGCACAGGGTCAGACTGATTTGCATATGGCCATGTCTGAACTGGGGTGGCAGAGTGGGCTGAAGAACGGTAATGGATCAAAGTCGGATCTGTTGACTGGTTGTGAGTGTTGGATTGGTTCTGATGCTCCGTTCATCACCACCCCCTGTTGTACTGCTTTGTTCGCCATAAGTTGGCAGGGTATGCTCAGACGTGAGTCCCTTGCTCACTTTGCCACTGGATTCAAGCAAGCCTGGCAGAAGACGGCTGAAATGCCAGAAACCGGTCCTAGGAAGCTTGTTTCCGGTCCAGGGAAGGCATGGCTTGGCAGTTCGGGCTGGACTGTTCCCATGAGGCACAGGGTCAGACTGATTTGCATATGGCCATGTCTGAACTGGGGTGGCAGAGTGGGTTAAAGAACGGTGATGGATCAAACTCGGATCTGTTGACTGGGTATGAGTGTTTGATTGGTTCTGATGCTCCGTCCATCACCACCCCCTTTTGTACCGCTTTGTTCGCCATAAGTTGGCAGGGTATGCTCAGACGTGAGTCCCTTGCTCACTTTGCCACTGGATTCAAGCAAGCCTGGCTGAAGACGGCTAAAATGCCAGAAACCGGTCCTAGGAAGCTTGTTCTCGGTCCAGGGAAGGCATGGCTTGGCAGTTCAGGCTGGACTGTTCCCATGAGGCACAGGGTCAGACTGATTTGCATATGGCCATTTCTGAAATGGGGTGGCAGAGTGGGCTAAAGAACGGTGATGGCTCAAACTCGGATCTGTTGACTGGGTGTGTCTGTTTTATTGGTTCTGATGCTCCGTTCATCACCACCCCCTATTGTACCGCTTTGTTCACCATAAGTTGGCAGGGTATGCTCAAACATGAGTCCCTTGCTCACTTTGCCACTGGATTCAAGCAAGCCTGGCTGAAGACGGCTGAAATGCCAGAAACCGGTCCTAGGAAGCTTGTTTCCGGTCCAGGGAAGGCATGGCTTGGCAGTTTGGGCTGGACTGCTCCCATGAGGCACAGGGTCAGACTGATTTGCATATGGCCATGTCTGAACTGGGGTGGCGGAGTGGGCTAAAGAACGGTGATGGATCAAACACGGATCTGTTGACTGGGTGTGAGTGTTTGATTGGTTCTGATGCTCCGTCCATCACCACCCCCTTTTGTACCGCTTTGTTCACCATAAGTTGGCAGGGTATGCTCAGACGTGAGTCCCTTGCTCACTTTGCCACTGGATTCAAGCAAGCCTGGATGAATACGGCTGAAATGCCAGAAACCGGTCCTAGGAAGCTTGTTTCCGGTCCAGGGAAGGCATGGCTTGGCAGTTCGGGCTGGACTGTTCCCATGAGGGACAGGGTCAGACTGATTTGCATATGGCCATGTCTGAACTGGGGTGGCAGAGTGGGCTAAAGAATGGCGATGGATCAAAGTCGGATCTGTTGACTGGTTGTGAGTGTTTGATTGGTTCTGATGCTCCGTCCATCACCAACCCCTTTTCTACCGCTTTGTTCGCCATAAGTTGGCAGGGTATGCTCAGACGTGAGTCCCTTGCTCACTTTGCCACTGGATTCAAGCAAGCCTGGCTGAAGACGGCTGAAATACCAGAAACCGGTCCTAGGAAGCTTGTTTCCGGTCCAGGGAAGGCATGGCTTGGTAGTTCGGGCTGGACTGTTCCCATTAGGCACAGGGTCAGACTGATTTGCATATGGGCATGTCTGAACTGGGGTGGCAGAGTGGGCTAAATCACGGTGATGGATCAAACTCGGATCTGTTGACTGGGTGTGAGTGTTTGATTGGTTCTGATGCTCCGTCCATCACCACCCCCTTTTGTACCGCTTTGTTCGCCATAAGTTGTCAGGGTATGCTCAGACGTGAGTCCCTTGCTCACTTTGCCACTGGATTCAAGCAAGCCTTGCTGAAGACGGCTGAAATGCCAGAAACCGGTCCTAGGAAGCTTGTTTCCGGTCCAGGGAAGGCATGGCTTGGCTGTTCGGGCTGGACTGTTCCCATGAGGCACAGGGTCAGACTGATTTGCATATGGCCATGTCTGAACTGGGGTGGCAGAGTGGGCTAAAGCACGGTGATGGATCAAACTCGGATCTGTTGACTGGGTGTGAGTGTTTGATTGGTTCTGATGCTCCATCCATCACCACCCCCTTTTGTACTGCTTTGTTCGCCATAAGTTGGCAGGGTATGCTCAGACGTGAGTACCTTGCTCACTTTGCCACTGTATTCAAGCAAGCCTGGCTGAAGACGGCTAAAATGCCAGAAACCGGTCCTGGGAAGCTTGTTTCCGGTCCAGGGAAGGCATGGCTTGGCAGTTTGGGCTGGACTGTTCCCATGAGGCACAGGGTCAGACTGATTTGCATATGGCCATGTCTGAACTGGGGTGGCAGAGTGGGCTAAAGAACGGTGATGGATCAAAGTCGGATTTGTTGACTGGGTGTGAGTGTTTGATTGGTTCTGATGCTCCGTCCATCCCCTACCCCTTTTGTACCGCTTTGTTCGCCATAAGTTGGCAGGGTGTGCTCAGACGTGAGTTCCTTGCTGACTTTGCCAGTGGGGTCAAGCAAGCCTGGCTGAAGACGGCTGAAATGCCAGAAACCCCTCCTAGGAAACGTGTTTCCTGTCCAGGGAAGGCATTGCTTGGCAATTCGGGCTGGACTGTTCCCATGAGGCACAGGGTCAGACTGATTTGCATATGGCCATGTCTGAACTGGGGTGGCAGAGTGGGCTAAAGAACGGTGATGGATCAAAGTCGGATCTGTTGACTGGGTGTTAGTGTTTGATTGGTTCTGATGCTCCATCCATCACCACCCCCTTTTGTACCGCTTTGTTCGCCATAAGTTGGCAGGGTATGCTCAGACGTGAGTCCCTTGCTCACTTTGCCACTGGATTCAAGCAAGCCTGGCTGAAGATGGCTGAAACGCCAGAAACCGGTCCTAGAAAGCTTGTTTCCGGTCCAGGGAAGGCATGGCTTGGCAGTTCGGGCTGGACTGTTCCCATGAGGCATAGGGTCAGACTGATTTGCATATGGCCATGTCTGAACTGGGGTGGCAGAGTGGGCTAAAGAACGGTGATGGATCAAACTCGGATCTGTTGACTGGGTGTGAGTGTTTGATTGGTTCTGATGCTCCGTCCATCACCACCCCCTTTTGTACCGCTTTGTTCGCCATAAGTTGGCAGGGTATGCTCAGACGTGAGTCCCTTGCTCACTTTGCCACTGGATTCAAGCAAGCCTGGCTGAAGACGGCTAAAATGCCAGAAACCGGTCCTAGGAAGCTTTTTTCTGGTCCAGGGAAGGCATGGCTTGGCAGTTCAGGCTGGACTGTTCCCATGAGGCACAGGGTCAGACTGATTTGCATATGGCCATGTCTGAAATGGGGTTGCAGAGTGGGCTAAAGAACGGTGATGGATCAAACTCGGATCTGTTGACTGGGTGTGTGTGTTTGATTGGTTCTGATGCTCCGTCCATCACCACCCCCTTTTGTACCGCTTTATTGGCCATAAATTGGCAGGGTTTGCTCAGACGTGAGTCCCTTGCTCACTTTGCCACTGGATTCAAGCAAGCCTGGCTGAAGACGGCTGAAATGCCAGAAACCGGTCCTAGGAAGCTGGTTTCCGGTCCAGGGAAGGCATGGCTTGGCAGTTCAGGCTGGACTGCTCCCATGAGGCACAGGGTCAGACTGATTTTCATATGGCCATGTCTGAACTGGGGTGGCAGAGTGGGCTAAATAACTGTGATGGATCAAACAAGGATCTGTTGACTGGGTGTGAGTGTTTGATTAGTTCTGATGCTCCGTCCATCACCACCCCCTTTTGTACCGCTTTGTTCACCATAAGTTGGCAGGGTATGCTCAGACGTGAGTCCCTTGCTCACTTTGCAACTGGATTCAAGCAAGCCTGGCTGAAGACGGCTGAAATGACAGAAACCGGTCCTAGGAAGCTTGTTTCCGGTACAGGGAAGGCATGGCTTGGCAGTTCGGGCTGGACTGTTCCCATGAGGCACAGGGTCAGACTGATTTGCATATGGCCATGTCTGAACTGGGGTGGCAGAGTGGGCTAAAGAATGGTGATGGATCAAACTCGGATCTGTTGACTGGGTGTGAGTGTTTGATTGGTTCTGATGCTCCGTCCATCACCACCCCCTTTTGTACTGCTTTGTTCGCCATAAGTTGGCAGGGTATGCTCAGACGTGAGTCCCTTCCTCACTTTGCCACTGGATTCAAGCAAGCCTGGCTGAAGACGGCTGAAATGCCAGAAACCGGTCCTAGGAAGCTTGTATCCGGTCCAGGGAAGGCATGGCTTGGCAGTTCGGGCTGGACTGTTCCCATGAGGCACAGGGTCAGACTGATTTGCATATGGCCATGTCTGAACTGGGGTAGCAGAGTGGACTAAAGAACGGTGATGGATCAAAGTCGGATCTGTTGACTGGGTGTGAGTGTTTGATTGGTTCTGATGCTCCGTCCATTACCACCCCCTTTTGTACTGCTTTGTTGGCCATAAGTTGGCAGGGTATGCTCAGACGTGAGACCCTTCCTCACTTTGCCACTGGATTCGAGCAAGCCTGGCTGAAGACGGCTGAAATGCCAGAAACCGGTACTAGGAAGCTTGTTTTCGGTCCAGGGAATGCATGGCTTGGCAGTTCGGGCTGGACTGTTCCCATGAGGCACAGGGTCAGACTGATTTGCATATGGCCATGTCTGAACTGGGGTAGCAGAGTGGGCTAAAGAACGGTGATGGATCAAAGTCGGATCTGTTGACTGGTTGTGAGGGTTTGATTGGTTCTGATGCTCCGTCCATCACCACCCCCTTTTGTACCGCTTTGTTCACCATAAGTTGGCAGGGTATGCTCAGACGTGAGTCCCTTGCTCACTTTGCCACTGGATTCAAGCAAGCCTGGCTGAAGACGGCTAAAATGCCAGAAACCGGTCCTAAGAAGCTTGTTTCTGGTCCAGGGAAGGCATGGCTTGGCAGTTCAGGCTGGACTGTTCCCATGAGGCACAGGGTCAGACTGATTTGCATATGGCCATGTCTGAAATGGGGTTGCAGAGTGGGCTAAAGAACGGTGATGGATCAAACTCGGATCTGTTGACTGGGTGTGTGTGTTTGATTGGTTCTGATGCTCCGTCCATCACCACCCCCTTTTGTTTCGCTTTATTCGCCATAAGTTGGCAGGGTATGCTCAGACGTGAGTCCCTTGCTCACTTTGCCACTGGATTCAAGCAAGCCTGGCTGAAGACGGCTGAAATGCCAGAAACCGGTCCTAGGAAGCTTGTTTCCGGTCCAGGGAAGGCATGGCTTGGCAGTTCAGGCTGGACTGTTCCCATGAGGCACAGGGTCAGACTGATTTGCATATGGCCATGTCTGAACTGGGGTGGCAAGGTGGGCTAAATAACGGTGATGGATGAAACATGGATCTGTTGACTGGGTGTGAGTGTTTGATTGGTTCTGATGCTCCGTCCATCACCACCCCCTTGTGTACCGCTTTGTTCGCCATAAGTTGGCAGGGTATGCTCAGACGTGAGTCCCTTGCTCACTTTGCCACTGGATTCAAGCAAGCCTGGCTGAAGACGGCTGAAATGCCAGAAACCGGTCCTAGGAAGCTTGTTTCCGGTCCAGGGAAGGCATGGCTTGGGAGTTTAGGCTGGACTGCTCCCATGAGGCACAGGGTCAGACTGATTTGCATATGGCCATGTCTGAACTGGTGTGGCAGAGTGGGCTAAAGAATGGTGATGGATCAAACACGGATCTGTTGACTGGGTGTGAGTGTTTGATTGGTTCTGATGCTCCGTCCATCACCACCCTCTTTTGTACCGCTTTGTTCACCATAAGTTGGCAGGGTATGCTCAGACGTGAGTCCCTTGCTCACTTTGCCACTGGATTCAAGCAAGCCTGGCTGAAGACGGCTGAAATGCCAGAAACCGGTCCTAGGTAGCTTGTTTCTGGTCCAGGGAGGCATGGCTTGGCAGTTCGGGCTGGACTGTTCCCATGAGGCACAGGGTCAGACTGATTTGCATATGGCCATGTCTGAACTGGGGTGGCAGAGTGGGTTAAAGAACGGTGATGGATCAAACTCGGATCTGTTGACTGGGTATGAGTGTTTGATTGGTTCTGATGCTACGTCCATCA
The DNA here is from genome assembly GCF_964204655.1 of Triturus cristatus. Taxonomy (NCBI): domain Eukaryota; kingdom Metazoa; phylum Chordata; class Amphibia; order Caudata; family Salamandridae; genus Triturus; species Triturus cristatus. Next base: position 22,365 of record NW_028188506.1, read on the forward strand.
CCACCCACTTTTGTACCGCTTTGTTCGCCATAAGTTGGCAGGGTATGCTCAGATGTGAGTCCCTTGCTCACTTTGCCACTGGATTCAAGCAAGCCTGGCTGAAGACGGCTGAAATGCCAGAAACCGGTCCTAGAACGCTTGTTTCCGGTCCAGGGAAGGCATGGTTTGGCAGTTCGGGCTGGACTGCTCCCATGAGGCACAGGGTCAGACTGATTTGCATATGGCCATGTCTGAACTGGGGTGGCAGAGTGGGCCAAAGAACGGTGATGGATCAAACTCGGATCTGTTGACTGGGTGTGAGTGTTTGATTGGTTCTGATGCTCCGTCCATCACCACCCCCTTTTGTACCACTTTGTTCGCCATAAGTTGGCAGGGTATGCTCAGACGTGAGTCCCTTGCTCACTTTGCCACTGGATTCAAGCCAGCCTGGCTGAAGACGGCTAAAATGCCAGAAACCGGTCCTCGGAAACTTGTTTCCGGTCCTGGGAAGGCATGGCTTGGCAGTTCTGGTTGGATTGTTCCCATGAGGCACAGGGTCAGACTGATTTGCATATGGCCATGTCTGAACTGGGGTGGCAGAGTGGGCTAAAGAACGGTGATGGATCAAACTCGGATCTGTTGACTGGGTGTGAGTGTTTGATTGGGTCTGATGCTCCGTCCATCACCACCCCCTTTTGTACCGCTTTGTTCGCCATAAGTTGGCAGGGTATGCTCAGACGTGAGTCCCTTGCTCACTGTACCACTGGATTCAAGCAAGCCTGGCTGAAGACGGCTGAAATGCCAGAAACCAGTCCTAGGAAGCTTGTTTCCGGTCCAGGGAAGGCATGGCTTGGCAGTTCGGGCTGGACTGTCCCCATGAGGCACAGGGACAGACTGAATTGCATATGGCCATGTCTGAACTGGGGTGGCAGAGTGGGCTAAAGAACGGTGATGGATCATACACGGATCTGTTGACTGGGAGTGAGTGTTTGATTGCTTCTGATACTCCGTCCATCACCACCCCCTTTTGTACCGCTTTGTTCGCCATAAGTTGGCAGGGTATGCTCACACGTGAGTCCCTTGCTCACTTTGCCACTGGATTCAATTAAGGCTGGCTGAAGACGGTTGAAATGCCAGAAACCGGTCCTAGGAAGCTTGTTTCCCATCCAGGGAAGGTATGCCTTGGCAGTTCGGGCTGGACTGTTCCCATGAGGAACAGGGTCAGACTGATTTGCATATGGCCATGTCTGAACTGGGGTGGCAGAGTGGGCTAAAGAACGGTGATGGATCAAACTCGGATCTGTTGACTGGGTGTGAGTGTTTGATTGTTTCTGATGCTCTGTCCATCACCACCCCCTTTTGTACCGCTTTGTTTGCCATAAGTTGGCAAGGTATGCTCAGACGTGAGTCCCTTGCTCACTTTGCCACTGGATTCAAGCAAGCCTGGCTGAAGATGGCTGAAATGCCAGAAACCCATCCTAGTAAACTTGTTTCCTGTCCAGGGAAGGCATGGCTTGGCAATTCGGGCTGGACTGTTCCCATGAGGCACAGGGTCAAACTGATTTTCATATGGCCATGTCTGAACTGGGGTGGCAGAGTGGGCTAAAGAATGGTGATGGATCAAACTCAGATCTGTTGACTGGGTGTGAGTGTTTGATTGGTTCTGATGCTCCGTCCATCACCACCCCATTTTGTACCGCTTTTTTCACCATAAGTTGGCAGGGTATGCTCAGACGTGAGTCCCTTGCTCACTTTGCCACTGGATTCAAGCAATCCTGGCTGAAGACGGCTGAAATGACAGAAACCGGTCCTAGGAATCTTGTTTCCGGTACAGGGAAGGCATGGCTTGGCAGTTCGGGCTGGACTGTTCCCATGAGGCACAGGGTCAGATTGATTTGCATATGGCCATGTCTGAACTGGGGTGGCAGAATGGGCTAAAGAATGGTGATGGATCAAACTCGGATCTGTTGACTGGGTGTGAGTGTTTGATTGGTTCTGATGCTCCGTCCATCACCACCCCCTTTTGTACCGCTTTGTTCGCCATAAGTTGGCAGGCTATGCTCAGATGTGAATCCCTTGCTCACTTTGCCACTGGATTCAAGCATGCCTGGCTGAAGATGGCTGAAACGCCAGAAACCGGTCCTAGAAAGCTTGTTTCCGGTCCAGGGAAGGCATGGCTTGGCAGTTCGGGCTGGACTGTTCCCATGAGGCACAGGGTCAGACTGATTTGCATTTGGCCATGTCTGAACTGGGGTAGCAGAGTGGGCTAAAGAACGGTGATGGATCAAAGTCGGATCTGTTTACTGGTTGTGAGGGTTTGATTGGTTCTGATGCTCCGTCCATCACCACCCCCTTTTGCACTGCTTTGTTCGCCATAAGTTGGCAGGGTATGCTCAGACGTGAGTCCCTTGCTCACTTTGCCACTGGATTCAAGCATGCCTGGCTGAAGATGGCTGAAACGCCAGAAACCGGTCCTAGAAAGCTTGTTTCCGGTCCAGGGAAGGCATGGCTTGGCAGTTCGGGCTGGACTGTTCCCATGAGGCACAGGGTCAGACTGATTTGCATATGGCCATGTCTGAACTGGGGTGGCAGAGTGGGCTAAAGAACGGTGATGGATTAAACTCGGATCTGTTGACTGGGTGTGAGTGTTTGATTGGTTCTGATGCTCCGTCCATCACCACCCCCTTTTGTACCGCTTTGTTCGCCATAAGTTGGCAGGGTATGCTCAGAGGTGAGTCCCTTGCTCACTTTGCCACTGGATTCAAGCAAGCCTGGCTGAAGACGGCTAAAATGCCAGAAACCGGTCCTAGGAAGCTTGTTTCTGGTCCAGGGAAGGCATGGCTTGGCAGTTCAGGCTGGACTGTTCCCATGAGGCACAGGGTCAGACTGATTTGCATATGGCCATGTCTGAAATGGGGTTGCAGAGTGGGCTAAAGAACGGTGATGGATCAAACTCGGATCTGTTGACTGGGTGTGTGTGTTTGATTGGTTCTGATGCTCCGTCCATCACCACCCCCTTTTGTACCGCTTTATTCGCCATAAATTGGCAGGGTATGCTCAGACGTGAGTCCCTTGCTCACTTTGCCACTGGATTCAAGCAAGCCTGGCTGAAGACGGCTGAAATGCCTGAAACCGGTCCTAGGAAGCTTGTTTCCGGTCCAGGGAAGGCATGGCTTGGCAGTTCGGGCTGGACTGTTCCCATGAGGCACAGGGTCAGACTGATTTGCATGTCTGAACTGGGGTGGCAGAGTGGGCTAAAGAAAGGTGATGGATCAAACTCGGATCTGTTGACTGGGTGTGAGTGTTTGGTTGGTTCTGATGCTCCGTCCATCACCACCCCCTTTTGTACCGCTTTGTTCACCATAAGTTGGCAGGGTATGCTCAGACGTGAGTCCCTTGCTCACTTTGCCACTGGATTCAAGCCAGCCTGGCTGAAGACGGCTAAAATGCCAGAAACCGGTCCTCGGAAACTTGTTTCCGGTCCTGGGAAGGCATGGCTTGGCAGTTCTGGTTGGATTGTTCCCATGAGGCACAGGGTCAGACTGATTTGCATATGGCCATGTCTGAACTGGGGTGGCAGAGTGGGCTAAATAACTGTGATGGATCAAACAAGGATCTGTTGACTGGGTGTGAGTGTTTGATTGGTTCTGATGCTCCGTCCATCACCACCCCCTTTTGTACCGCTTTGTTCACCATAAGTTGGCAGGGTATGCTCAGACGTGAGTCCCTTGCTCACTTTGCCACTGGATTCAAGCCAGCCTGGCTGAAGACGGCTAAAATGCCAGAAACCGGTCCTCGGAAACTTGTTTCCGGTCCTGGGAAGGCATGGCTTGGCAGTTCTGGTTGGATTGTTCCCATGAGGCACAGGGTCAGACTGATTTGCATATGGCCATGTCTGAACTGGGGTGGCAGAGTGGGCTAAAGAACGGTGATGGATCAAACTCGGATCTGTTGACTGGGTGTGAGTGTTTGATTGGGTCTGATGCTCCGTCCATCACCACCCCCTTTTGTACCGCTTTGTTCGCCATAAGTTGGCAGGGTATGCTCAGACGTGAGTCCCTTGCTCACTTTACCACTGGATTCAAGCAAGCCTGGCTGAAGACGGCTGAAATGCCAGAAACCGGTCCTAGGAAGCTTGTTTCCGGTCCAGGGAAGGCATGGCTTGGCAGTTCGGGCTGGACTGTCCCCATGAGGCACAGGGACAGACTGAATTGCATATGGCCATGTCTGAACTGGGGTGGCAGAGTGGGCTAAAGAACGGTGATGGATCATACTCGGATCTGTTGACTGGGTGTGAGTGTTTGATTGCTTCTGATACTCCGTCCATCACCACCCCCTTTTGTACCGCTTTGTTCGCCATAAGTTGGCAGGGTATGCTCACACGTGAGTCCCTTGCTCACTTTGCCACTGGATTCAAATAAGGCTGGCTGAAGACAGTTGAAATGCCAGAAACCGGTCCTAGGAAGCTTGTTTCCCATCCAGGGAAGGTATGCCTTGGCAGTTCGGGCTGGACTGTTCCCATGAGGCACAGGGTCAGACTGATTTGCATATGGCCATGTCTGAACTGGGGTGGCAGAGTGGGCTAAAGAACGGTGATGGATCAAACTCGGATCTGTTGACTGGGTGTGAGTGTTTGATTGTTTCTGATGCTCTGTCCATCACCACCCCCTTTTGTACCGCTTTGTTTGCGATAAGTTGGCAAGGTATGCTCAGACGTGAGTCCCTTGCTCACTTTGCCACTGGATTCAAGCAAGCCTGGCTGAAGATGGCTGAAATGCCAGAAACCCGTCCTAGTAAACTTGTTTCCTGTCCAGGGAAGGCATGGCTTGGCAATTCGGGCTGGACTGTTCCCATGAGGCACAGGGTCAGACTGATTTGCATATGGCCATGTCTGAACTGGGGTGGCAGAGTGGGCTAAAGAATGGTGATGGATCAAACTCAGATCTGTTGACTGGGTGTGAGTGTTTGATTGGTTCTGATGCTCCGTCCATCACCACCCCATTTTGTACCGCTTTGTTCACCATAAGTTGGCAGGGTATGCTCAGACGTGAGTCCCTTGCTCACTTTGCCACTGGATTCAAGCAACCCTGGCTGAAGATGGCTGAAATGCCAGAAACCGGTCCTAGGAATCTTGTTTCCGGTCCAGGGAAGGCATGGCTTGGCAGTTCGGGCTGGACTGTTCCCATGAGGCACAGGGTCAGACTGATTTGCATATGGCCATGTCTGAACTGGGGTGGCAGAGTGGGCTAAAGAACGGTGATGGATTAAACTCGGATCTGTTGACTGGGTGTGAGTGTTTGATTGGTTCTGATGCTCCGTCCATCACCACCCCCTTTTGTACCGCTTTGTTCGCCATAAGTTGGCAGGGTATGCTCAGATGTGAGTCCCTTGCTCACTTTGCCACTGGATTCAAGCAAGCCTGGCTGAAGACGGCTAAAATGCCAGAAACCGGTCCTAGGAAGCTTGTTTCTGGTCCAGGGAAGGCATTACTTGGCAGTTCAGGCTGGACTGTTCCCATGAGGCACAGGGTCAGACTGATTTGCATATGGCCATGTCTGAAATGGGGTTGCAGAGTGGGCTAAAGAACGGTGATGGATCAAACTCGGATCTGTTGACTGGGTGTGTGTGTTTGATTGGTTCTGATGCTCCGTCCATCACCACCCCCTTTTGTACCGCTTTATTCGCCATAAATTGGCAGGGTATGCTCAGACGTGAGTCCCTTGCTCACTTTGCCACTGGATTCAAGCAAGCTTGGCTGAAGACGGCTGAAATGCCAGAAACCGGTCCTAGGAAGCTTGTTTCCGGTCCAGGGAAGGCATGGCTTGGCAGTTCGGGCTGGACTGTTCCCATGAGGCACAGGGTCAGACTGATTTGCATGTCTGAACTGGGGTGGCAGAGTGGGCTAAAGAACGGTGATGGATCAAACTCGGATCTGTTGACTGGGTGTGAGTGTTTGAATGGTTCTGATGCTCCGTCCATCACACCCCCTTTTGTACCGCTTTGTTCGCCATAAGTTGGCAGGGTATGCTCAGACGTGAGTCCCTTGCTCACTTTGCCACTGGATTCAAGCATGCCTGGCTGAAGATGGCTGAAACGCCAGAAACCGGTCCTAGAAAGCTTGTTTCCGGTCCAGGGAAGGCATGGCTTGGCAGTTCGGGCTGGACTGTTCCCATGAGGCACAGGGTCAGACTGATTTGCATATGGCCATGTCTGAACTGGGGTGGCAGAGTGGGCTAAAGAAAGGTGATGGATCAAACTCGGATCTGTTGACTGGGTGTGAGTGTTTGATTGGTTCTGATGCTCCGTCCATCACCACCCCCTTTTGTACCGCTTTGTTCGCCATAAGTTTGCAGGGTATGCTCAGATGTGAGTCCCTTGCTCACTTTGCCACTGGATTCAAGCAAGCCTGGCTGAAGACGGCTGAAATGCCAGAAACCGGTCCTAGGAAGCTTGTTTCCGGTCCAGGGAAGGCATGGCTTGGGAGTTTAGGCTGGACTGCTCCCATGAGGCACAGGGTCAGACTGATTTGCATATGGCCATGTCTGAACTGGTGTGGCAGAGTGGGCTAAAGAATGGTGATGGATCAAACACGGATCTGTTGACTGGGTGTGAGTGTTTGATTGGTTCTGATGCTCCGTCCATCACCACCCTCTTTTGTACCGCTTTGTTCACCATAAGTTGGCAGGGTATGCTCAGACGTGAGTCCCTTGCTCACTTTGCCACTGGATTCAAGCAAGCCTGGCTGAAGACGGCTGAAATGCCAGAAACCGGTCCTAGGTAGCTTGTTTCTGGTCCAGGGAGGCATGGCTTGGCAGTTCGGGCTGGACTGTTCCCATGAGGCACAGGGTCAGACTGATTTGCATATGGCCATGTCTGAACTGGGGTGGCAGAGTGGGTTAAAGAACGGTGATGGATCAAACTCGGATCAGTTGACTGGGTATGAGTGTTTGATTGGTTCTGATGCTACGTCCATCACCACCCACTTTTGTACCGCTTTGTTCGCCATAAGTTGGCAGGGTATGCTCAGATGTGAGTCCCTTGCTCACTTTGCCACTGGATTCAAGCAAGCCTGGCTGAAGACGGCTGAAATGCCAGAAACCGGTCCTAGAACGCTTGTTTCCGGTCCAGGGAAGGCATGGTTTGGCAGTTCGGGCTGGACTGCTCCCATGAGGCACAGGGTCAGACTGATTTGCATATGGCCATGTCTGAACTGGGGTGGCAGAGTGGGCCAAAGAACGGTGATGGATCAAACTCGGATCTGTTGACTGGGTGTGAGTGTTTGATTGGTTCTGATGCTCCGTCCATCACCACCCCCTTTTGTACCACTTTGTTCGCCATAAGTTGGCAGGGTATGCTCAGACGTGAGTCCCTTGCTCACTTTGCCACTGGATTCAAGCCAGCCTGGCTGAAGACGGCTAAAATGCCAGAAACCGGTCCTCGGAAACTTGTTTCCGGTCCTGGGAAGGCATGGCTTGGCAGTTCTGGTTGGATTGTTCCCATGAGGCACAGGGTCAGACTGATTTGCATATGGCCATGTCTGAACTGGGGTGGCAGAGTGGGCTAAAGAACGGTGATGGATCAAACTCGGATCTGTTGACTGGGTGTGAGTGTTTGATTGGGTCTGATGCTCCGTCCATCACCACCCCCTTTTGTACCGCTTTGTTCGCCATAAGTTGGCAGGGTATGCTCAGACGTGAGTCCCTTGCTCACTTTACCACTGGATTCAAGCAAGCCTGGCTGAAGACGGCTGAAATGCCAGAAACCAGTCCTAGGAAGCTTGTTTCCGGTCCAGGGAAGGCATGGCTTGGCAGTTCGGGCTGGACTGTCCCCATGAGGCACAGGGACAGACTGAATTGCATATGGCCATGTCTGAACTGGGGTGGCAGAGTGGGCTAAAGAACGGTGATGGATCATACACGGATCTGTTGACTGGGAGTGAGTGTTTGATTGCTTCTGATACTCCGTCCATCACCACCCCCTTTTGTACCGCTTTGTTCGCCATAAGTTGGCAGGGTATGCTCACACGTGAGTCCCTTGCTCACTTTGCCACTGGATTCAATTAAGGCTGGCTGAAGACGGTTGAAATGCCAGAAACCGGTCCTAGGAAGCTTGTTTCCCATCCAGGGAAGGTATGCCTTGGCAGTTCGGGCTGGACTGTTCCTATGAGGAACAGGGTCAGACTGATTTGCATATGGCCATGTCTGAACTGGGGTGGCAGAGTGGGCTAAAGAACGGTGATGGATCAAACTCGGATCTGTTGACTGGGTGTGAGTGTTTGATTGTTTCTGATGCTCTGTCCATCACCACCCCCTTTTGTACCGCTTTGTTTGCCATAAGTTGGCAAGGTATGCTCAGACGTGAGTCCCTTGCTCACTTTGCCACTGGATTCAAGCAAGCCTGGCTGAAGATAGCTGAAATGCCAGAAACCCATCCTAGTAAACTTGTTTCCTGTCCAGGGAAGGCATGGCTTGGCAATTCGGGCTGGACTGTTCCCATGAGGCACAGGGTCAAACTGATTTTCATATGGCCATGTCTGAACTGGGGTGGCAGAGTGGGCTAAAGAATGGTGATGGATCAAACTCAGATCTGTTGACTGGGTGTGAGTGTTTGATTGGTTCTGATGCTCCGTCCATCACCACCCCATTTTGTACCGCTTTTTTCACCATAAGTTGGCAGGGTATGCTCAGACGTGAGTCCCTTGCTCACTTTGCCACTGGATTCAAGCAATCCTGGCTGAAGACGGCTGAAATGACAGAAACCGGTCCTAGGAATCTTGTTTCCGGTACAGGGAAGGCATGGCTTGGCAGTTCGGGCTGGACTGTTCCCATGAGGCACAGGGTCAGATTGATTTGCATATGGCCATGTCTGAACTGGGGTGGCAGAGTGGGCTAAAGAATGGTGATGGATCAAACTCGGATCTGTTGACTGGGTGTGAGTGTTTGATTGGTTCTGATGCTCCGTCCATCACCACCCCCTTTTGTACCGCTTTGTTCGCCATAAGTTGGCAGGCTATGCTCAGATGTGAATCCCTTGCTCACTTTGCCACTGGATTCAAGCATGCCTGGCTGAAGATGACTGAAACGCCAGAAACCGGTCCTAGAAAGCTTGTTTCCGGTCCAGGGAAGGCATGGCTTGGCAGTTCGGGCTGGACTGTTCCCATGAGGCACAGGGTCAGACTGATTTGCATTTGGCCATGTCTGAACTGGGGTAGCAGAGTGGGCTAAAGAACGGTGATGGATCAAAGTCGGATCTGTTTACTGGTTGTGAGGGTTTGATTGGTTCTGATGCTCCGTCCATCACCACCCCCTTTTGCACTGCTTTGTTCGCCATAAGTTGGCAGGGTATGCTCAGACGTGAGTCCCTTGCTCACTTTGCCACTGGATTCAAGCATGCCTGGCTGAAGATGGCTGAAACGCCAGAAACCGGTCCTAGAAAGCTTGTTTCCGGTCCAGGGAAGGCATGGCTTGGCAGTTCGGGCTGGACTGTTCCCATGAGGCACAGGGTCAGACTGATTTGCATATGGCCATGTCTGAACTGGGGTGGCAGAGTGGGCTAAAGAACGGTGATGGATTAAACTCGGATCTGTTGACTGGGTGTGAGTGTTTGATTGGTTCTGATGCTCCGTCCATCACCACCCCCTTTTGTACCGCTTTGTTCGCCATAAGTTGGTAGGGTATGCTCAGATGTGAGTCCCTTGCTCACTTTGCCACTGGATTCAAGCAAGCCTGGCTGAAGACGGCTAAAATGCCAGAAACCGGTCCTAGGAAGCTTGTTTCTGGTCCAGGGAAGGCATGGCTTGGCAGTTCAGGCTGGACTGTTCCCATGAGGCACAGGGTCAGACTGATTTGCATATGGCCATGTCTGAAATGGGGTTGCAGAGTGGGCTAAAGAACGGTGATGGATCAAACTCGGATCTGTTGACTGGGTGTGTGTGTTTGATTGGTTCTGATGCTCCGTCCATCACCACCCCCTTTTGTACCGCTTTATTCACCATAAATTGGCAGGGTATGCTCAGACGTGAGTCCCTTGCTCACTTTGCCACTGGATTCAAGCAAGCCTGGCTGAAGACGGCTGAAATGCCTGAAACCGGTCCTAGGAAGCTTGTTTCCGGTCCAGGGAAGGCATGGCTTGGCAGTTCGGGCTGGACTGTTCCCATGAGGCACAGGGTCAGACTGATTTGCATGTCTGAACTGGGGTGGCAGAGTGGGCTAAAGAAAGGTGATGGATCAAACTCGGATCTGTTGACTGGGTGTGAGTGTTTGGTTGGTTCTGATGCTCCGTCCATCACCACCCCCTTTTGTACCGCTTTGTTCGCCATAAGTTGGCAGGGTATGCTCAGATGTGAGTCCCTTGCTCACTTTGCCACTGGATTCAAGCAAGCCTGGCTGAAGACGGCTAAAATGCCAGAATCCGGTCCTAGGAAGCTTGTTTCTGGTCCAGGGAAGGCATGGCTTGGCAGTTCAGGCTGGACTGTTCCCATGAGGCACAGGGTCAGACTGATTTGCATATGGCCATGTCTGAAATGGGGTTGCAGAGTGGGCTAAAGAACGGTGATGGATCAAACTCGGATCTGTTGACTGGGTGTGTGTGTTTGATTGGTTCTGATGCTCCGTCCATCACCACCCCCTTTTGTACCGCTTTATTCGCCATAAATTGGCAGGGTATGCTCAGACGTGAGTCCCTTGCTCACTTTGCCACTGGATTCAAGCAAGCCTGGCTGAAGACGGCTGAAATGCCAGAAACCGGTCCTAGGAAGCTTGTTTCCGGTCCAGGGAAGGCATGGCTTGGCAGTTCAGGCTGGACTGCTCCCATGAGGCACAGGGTCAGACTGATTTGCATATGGCCATGTCTGAACTGGGGTGGCAGAGTGGGCTAAATAACTGTGATGGATCAAACAAGGATCTGTTGACTGGGTGTGAGTGTTTGATTGGTTCTGATGCTCCGTCCATCACCACCCCCTTTTGTACCGCTTTGTTCACCATAAGTTGGCAGGGTATGCTCAGACGTGAGTCCCTTGCTCACTTTGCCACTGGATTCAAGCCAGCCTGGCTGAAGACGGCTAAAATGCCAGAAACCGGTCCTCGGAAACTTGTTTCCGGTCCTGGGAAGGCATGGCTTGGCAGTTCTGGTTGGATTGTTCCCATGAGGCACAGGGTCAGACTGATTTGCATATGGCCATGTCTGAACTGGGGTGGCAGAGTGGGCTAAAGAACGGTGATGGATCAAACTCGGATCTGTTGACTGGGTGTGAGTGTTTGATTGGGTCTGATGCTCCGTCCATCACCACCCCCTTTTGTACCGCTTTGTTCGCCATAAGTTGGCAGGGTATGCTCAGACGTGAGTCCCTTGCTCACTTTACCACTGGATTCAAGCAAGCCTGGCTGAAGACGGCTGAAATGCCAGAAACCGGTCCTAGGAAGCTTGTTTCCGGTCCAGGGAAGGCATGGCTTGGCAGTTCGGGCTGGACTGTCCCCATGAGGCACAGGGACAGACTGAATTGCATATGGCCATGTCTGAACTGGGGTGGCAGAGTGGGCTAAAGAACGGTGATGGATCATACTCGGATCTGTTGACTGGGTGTGAGTGTTTGATTGCTTCTGATACTCCGTCCATCACCACCCCCTTTTGTACCGCTTTGTTCGCCATAAGTTGGCAGGGTATGCTCACACGTGAGTCCCTTGCTCACTTTGCCACTGGATTCAATTAAGGCTGGCTGAAGACAGTTGAAATGCCAGAAACCGGTCCTAGGAAGCTTGTTTCCCATCCAGGGAAGGTATGCCTTGGCAGTTCGGGCTGGACTGTTCCCATGAGGCACAGGGTCAGACTGATTTGCATATGGCCATGTCTGAACTGGGGTGGCAGAGTGGGCTAAAGAACGGTGATGGATCAAACTCGGATCTGTTGACTGGGTGTGAGTGTTTGATTGTTTCTGATGCTCTGTCCATCACCACCCCCTTTTGTACCGCTTTGTTTGCGATAAGTTGGCAAGGTATGCTCAGACGTGAGTCCCTTGCTCACTTTGCCACTGGATTCAAGCAAGCCTGGCTGAAGATGGCTGAAATGCCAGAAACCCGTCCTAGTAAACTTGTTTCCTGTCCAGGGAAGGCATGGCTTGGCAATTCGGGCTGGACTGTTCCCATGAGGCACAGGGTCAGACTGATTTTCATATGGCCATGTCTGAACTGGGGTGGCAGAGTGGGCTAAAGAATGGTGATGGATCAAACTCAGATCTGTTGACTGGGTGTGAGTGTTTGATTGGTTCTGATGCTCCGTCCATCACCACCCCATTTTGTACCGCTTTGTTCACCATAAGTTGGCAGGGTATGCTCAGACGTGAGTCCCTTGCTCACTTTGCCACTGGATTCAAGCAACCCTGGCTGAAGATGGCTGAAATGCCAGAAACCGGTCCTAGGAATCTTGTTTCCGGTCCAGGGAAGGCATGGCTTGGCAGTTCGGGCTGGACTGTTCCCATGAGGCACAGGGTCAGACTGATTTGCATATGGCCATGTCTGAACTGGGGTGGCAGAGTGGGCTAAAGAACGGTGATGGATTAAACTCGGATCTGTTGACTGGGTGTGAGTGTTTGATTGGTTCTGATGCTCCGTCCATCACCACCCCCTTTTGTACCGCTTTGTTCGCCATAAGTTGGCAGGGTATGCTCAGATGTGAGTCCCTTGCTCACTTTGCCACTGGATTCAAGCAAGCCTGGCTGAAGACGGCTAAAATGCCAGAAACCGGTCCTAGGAAGCTTGTTTCTGGTCCAGGGAAGGCATGGCTTGGCAGTTCAGGCTGGACTGTTCCCATGAGGCACAGGGTCAGACTGATTTGCATATGGCCATGTCTGAAATGGGGTTGCAGAGTGGGCTAAAGAACGGTGATGGATCAAACTCGGATCTGTTGACTGGGTGTGTGTGTTTGATTGGTTCTGATGCTCCGTCCATCACCACCCCCTTTTGTACCGCTTTATTCGCCATAAATTGGCAGGGTATGCTCAGACGTGAGTCCCTTGCTCACTTTGCCACTGGATTCAAGCAAGCTTGGCTGAAGACGGCTGAAATGCCAGAAACCGGTCCTAGGAAGCTTGTTTCCGGTCCAGGGAAGGCATGGCTTGGCAGTTCGGGCTGGACTGTTCCCATGAGGCACAGGGTCAGACTGATTTGCATGTCTGAACTGGGGTGGCAGAGTGGGCTAAAGAACGGTGATGGATCAAACTCGGATCTGTTGACTGGGTGTGAGTGTTTGAATGGTTCTGATGCTCCGTCCATCACACCCCCTTTTGTACCGCTTTGTTCGCCATAAGTTGGCAGGGTATGCTCAGACGTGAGTCCCTTGCTCACTTTGCCACTGGATTCAAGCATGCCTGGCTGAAGATGGCTGAAACGCCAGAAACCGGTCCTAGAAAGCTTGTTTCCGGTCCAGGGAAGGCATGGCTTGGCAGTTCGGGCTGGACTGTTCCCATGAGGCACAGGGTCAGACTGATTTGCATATGGCCATGTCTGAACTGGGGTGGCAGAGTGGGCTAAAGAAAGGTGATGGATCAAACTCGGATCTGTTGACTGGGTGTGAGTGTTTGATTGGTTCTGATGCTCCGTCCATCACCACCCCCTTTTGTACCGCTTTGTTCGCCATAAGTTTGCAGGGTATGCTCAGATGTGAGTCCCTTGCTCACTTTGCCACTGGATTCAAGCAAGCCTGGCTGAAGACGGCTAAAATGCCAGAATCCGGTCCTAGGAAGCTTGTTTCTGGTCCAGGGAAGGCATGGCTTGGCAGTTCAGGCTGGACTGTTCCCATGAGGCACAGGGTCAGACTGATTTGCATATGGCCATGTCTGAAATGGGGTTGCAGAGTGGGCTAAAGAACGGTGATGGATCAAACTCGGATCTGTTGACTGGGTGTGTGTGTTTGATTGGTTCTGATGCTCCGTCCATCACCACCCCCTTTTGTACCGCTTTGTTCGCCATAAGTTGGCAGGGTATGCTCAGATGTGAGTCCCTTGCTCACTTTGCCACTGGATTCAAGCAAGCCTGGCTGAAGACGGCTAAAATGCCAGAAACCGGTCCTAGGAAGCTTGTTTCTGGTCCAGGGAAGGCATGGCTTGGCAGTTCAGGCTGGACTGTTCCCATGAGGCACAGGGTCAGACTGATTTGCATATGGCCATGTCTGAAATGGGGTTGCAGAGTGGGCTAATGAACGGTGATGGATCAAACTCGGATCTGTTGACTGGGTGTGTGTGTTTGATTGGTTCTGATGCTCCGTCCATCACCACCCCCTTTTGTACCGCTTTATTCGCCATAAATTGGCAGGGTATGCTCAGACGTGAGTCCCTTGCTCACTTTGCCACTGGATTCAAGCAAGCCTGGCTGAAGACGGCTGAAATGCCAGAAACCGGTCCTAGGAAGCTTGTTTCCGGTCCAGGGAAGGCATGGATTGGCAGTTCAGGCTGGACTGCTCCCATGAGGCACAGGGTCAGACTGATTTGCATATGGCCATGTCTGAACTGGGGTGGCAGAGTGTGCTAAATAACTGTGATGGATCAAACAAGGATCTGTTGACTGGGTGTGAGTGTTTGATTGGTTCTGATGCTCCGTCCATCACCACCCCCTTTTGTACCGCTTTGTTCACCATAAGTTGGCAGGGTATGCTCAGACGTGAGTCCCTTGCTCACTTTGCCACTGGATTCAAGCCAGCCTGGCTGAAGACGGCTAAAATGCCAGAAACCGGTCCTCGGAAACTAGTTTCCGGTCCTGGGAAGGCATGGCTTGGCAGTTCTGGTTGGATTGTTCCCATGAGGCACAGGGTCAGACTGATTTGCATATGGCCATGTCTGAACTGGGGTGGCAGAGTGGGCTAAAGAACGGTGATGGATCAAACTCGGATCTGTTGACTGGGTGTGAGTGTTTGATTGGGTCTGATGCTCCGTCCATCACCACCCCCTTTTGTACCGCTTTGTTCGCCATAAGTTGGCAGGGTATGCTCAGACGTGAGTCCCTTGCTCACTTTACCACTGGATTCAAGCAAGCCTGGCTGAAGACGGCTGAAATGCCAGAAACCGGTCCTAGGAAGCTTGTTTCCGGTCCAGGGAAGGCATGGCTTGGCAGTTCGGGCTGGACTGTCCCCATGAGGCACAGGGACAGACTGAATTGCATATGGCCATGTCTGAACTGGGGTGGCAGAGTGGGCTAAAGAACGGTGATGGATCATACTCGGATCTGTTGACTGGGAGTGAGTGTTTGATTGCTTCTGATACTCCGTCCATCACCACCCCCTTTTGTACCGCTTTGTTCGTCATAAGTTGGCAGGGTATGCTCACACGTGAGTCCCTTGCTCACTTTGCCACTGGATTCAATTAAGGCTGGCTGAAGACGGTTGAAATGCCAGAAACCGGTCCTAGGAAGCTTGTTTCCCATCCAGGGAAGGTATGCCTTGGCAGTTCGGGCTGGACTGTTCCCATGAGGCACAGGGTCAGACTGATTTGCATATGGCCATGTCTGAACTGGGGTGGCAGAGTGGGCTAAAGAACGGTGATGGATCAAACTCGGATCTGTTGACTGGGTGTGAGTGTTTGATTGTTTCTGATGCTCTGTCCATCACCACCCCCTTTTGTACCGCTTTGTTTGCCATAAGTTGGCAAGGTATGCTCAGACGTGAGTCCCTTGCTCACTTTGCCACTGGATTCAAGCAAGCCTGGCTGAAGATGGCTGAAATGCCAGAAACCCGTCCTAGTAAACTTGTTTCCTGTCCAGGGAAGGCATGGCTTGGCAATTCGGGCTGGACAGTTCCCATGAGGCACAGGGTCAGACTGATTTTCATATGGCCATGTCTGAACTGGGGTGGCAGAGTGGGCTAAAGAATGGTGATGGATCAAACTCAGATCTGTTGACTGGGTGTGAGTGTTTGATTGGTTCTGATGCTCCGTCCATCACCACCCCATTTTGTACCGCTTTGTTCACCATAAGTTGGCAGGGTATGCTCAGACGTGAGTCCCTTGCTCACTTTGCCACTGGATTCAAGCAATCCTGGCTGAAGACGGCTGAAATGACAGAAACCGGTCCTAGGAATCTTTTTTCTGGTACAGGGAAGGCATGGCTTGGCAGTTCGGGCTGGACTGTTCCCATGAGGCACAGGGTCAGATTGATTTGCATATGGCCATGTCTGAACTGGGGTGGCAGAGTGGGCTAAAGAATGGTGATGGATCAAACTCGGATCTGTTGACTGGGTGTGAGTGTTTGATTGGTTCTGATGCTCCGTCCATCACCACCCCCTTTTGTACCGCTTTGTTCGCCATAAGTTGGCAGGGTATGCTCAGATGTGAGTCCCTTGCTCACTTTGCCACTGGATTCAAGCATGCCTGGCTGAAGATGGCTGAAACGCCAGAAACCGGTCCTAGAAAGCTTGTTTCCGGTCCAGGGAAGGCATGGCTTGGCAGTTTGGGCTGGACTGTTCCCATGAGGCACAGGGTCAGACTGATTTGCATATGGCCATGTCTGAACTGGGGTAGCAGAGTGGGCTAAAGAACGGTGATGGATCAAAGTCGGATCTGTTTACTGGTTGTGAGGGTTTGATTGGTTCTGATGCTCCGTCCATCACCACCCCCTTTTGCACTGCTTTGTTCGCCATAAGTTGGCAGGGTATGCTCAGACGTGAGTCCCTTGCTCACTTTGCCACTGGATTCAAGCATGCCTGGCTGAAGATGGCTGAAACGCCAGAAACCGGTCCTAGAAAGCTTGTTTCCGGTCCAGGGAAGGCATGGCTTAGCAGTTCGGGCTGGACTGTTCCCATGAGGCACAGGGTCAGACTGATTTGCATATGGCCATGTCTGAACTGGGGTGGCAGAGTGGGCTAAAGAACGGTGATGGATTAAACTCGGATCTGTTGACTGGGTGTGAGTGTTTGATTGGTTCTGATGCTCCGTCCATCACCACCCCCTTTTGTACCGCTTTGTTCGCCATAAGTTGGCAGGGTATGCTCAGATGTGAGTCCCTTGCTCACTTTGCCACTGGATTCAAGCAAGCCTGGCTGAAGACGGCTAAAATGCCAGAAACCGGTCCTAGGAAGCTTGTTTCCGGTCCAGGGAAGGCATGGCTTGGCAGTTCGGGCTGGACTGTTCCCATGAGGCACAGGGTCAGACTGATTTGCATGTCTGAACTGGGGTGGCAGAGTGGGCTAAAGAACGGTGATGGATCAAACTCGGATCTGTTGACTGGGTGTGAGTGTTTGAATGGTTCTGATGCTCCGTCCATCACACCCCCTTTTGTACCGCTTTGTTCGCCATAAGTTGGCAGGGTATGCTCAGACGTGAGTCCCTTGCTCACTTTGCCACTGGATTCAAGCATGCCTGGCTGAAGATGGCTGAAACGCCAGAAACCGGTCCTAGAAAGCTTGTTTCCGGTCCAGGGAAGGCATGGCTTGGCAGTTCGGGCTGGACTGTTCCCATGAGGCACAGGGTCAGACTGATTTGCATATGGCCATGTCTGAACTGGGGTGGCAGAGTGGGCTAAAGAAAGGTGATGGATCAAACTCGGATCTGTTGACTGGGTGTGAGTGTTTGATTGGTTCTGATGCTCCGTCCATCTCACCACCCCCTTTTGTACCGCTTTGTTCGCCATAAGTTTGCAGGGTATGCTCAGATGTGAGTCCCTTGCTCACTTTGCCACTGGATTCAAGCAAGCCTGGCTGAAGACGGCTAAAATGCCTTGAATCCGGTCCTAGGAAGCTTGTTTCTGGTCCAGGGAAGGCATGGCTTGGCAGTTCAGGCTGGACTGTTCCCATGAGGCACAGGGTCAGACTGATTTGCATATGGCCATGTCTGAAATGGGGTTGCAGAGTGGGCTAAAGAACGGTGATGGATCAAACTCGGATCTGTTGACTGGGTGCGTGTGTTTGATTGGTTCTGATGCTCCGTCCATCACCACCCCTTTTGTACCGCTTTGTTCGCCATAAGTTGGCAGGGTATGCTCAGATGTGAGTCTCTTGCTCACTTTGCCACTGGATTCAAGCAAGCCTGGCTGAAGACGGCTAAAATGCCAGAAACCGGTCCTAGGAAGCTTGTTTCTGGTCCAGGGAAGGCATGGCTTGGCAGTTCAGGCTGGACTGTTCCCATGAGGCACAGGGTCAGACTGATTTGCATATGGCCATGTCTGAAATGGGGTTGCAGAGTGGGCTAAAGAACGGTGATGGATCAAACTCGGATCTGTTGACTGGGTGTGTGTGTTTGATTGGTTCTGATGCTCCGTCCATCACCACCCCCTTTTGTACCGCTTTATTCGCCATAAATTGGCAGGGTATGCTCAGACGTGAGTCCCTTGCTCACTTTGCCACTGGATTCAAGCAAGCCTGGCTGAAGACGGCTGAAATGCCAGAAACCGGTCCTAGGAAGCTTGTTTCCGGTCCAGGGAAGGCATGGCTTGGCAGTTCGGGCTGGACTGTTCCCATGAGGCACAGGGTCAGACTGATTTGCATGTCTGAACTGGGGTGGCAGAGTGGGCTAAAGAACGGTGATGGATCAAACTCGGATCTGTTGACTGGGTGTGAGTGTTTGAATGGTTCTGATGCTCCGTCCATCACCACCCCCTTTTCTACCGCTTTGTTCGCCATAAGTTGGCAGGGTATGCTCAGATGTGAGTCCCTTGCTCACTTTGCCACTGGATTCAAGCATGCCTGGCTGAAGATGGCTGAAACGCCAGAAACCGGTCCTAGAAAGCTTGTTTCTGGTCCAGGGAAGGCATGGCTTGGCAGTTCAGGCTGGACTGTTCCCATGAGGCACAGGGTCAGACTGATTTGCATATGGCCATGTCTGAACTGGGGTGGCAGAGTGGGCTAAAGAATGGTGATGGATCAAACTCGGATCTGTTGACTGGGTGTGAGTGTTTGATTGGTTCTGATGCTCCGTCCATCACCACCCCTTTTTGTACTGCTTTGTTCGCCATAAGTTGGCAAGGTATGCTCAGACGTGAGTCCCTTCCTCACTTTGCCACTGGATTCAAGCAAGCCTGGCTGAAGACGGCTGAAATGCCAGAAACCGGTCCTAGGAAGCTTGTATCCGGTCCAGGGAAGGCATGGCTTGGCAGTTCGGGCTGGACTGTTCCCATGAGGCACAGGGTCAGACTGATTTGCATATGGCCATGTCTGAACTGGGGTAGCAGAGTGGGCTAAAGAACGGTGATGGATCAAAGTCGGATCTGTTGACTGGTTGTGAGGGTTTGATTGGTTCTGATGCTCCGTCCATCACCACCCCCTTTTGCACTGCTTTGTTAGCCATAAGTTGGCAGGGTATGCTCAGACGTGAGTCCCTTGCTCACTTTTCCACTGGATTCAAGCAAGCCTGGCTGAAGACGGCTAAAATGCCAGAAACCGGTCCTAGGAAGCTTGTTTCTGGTCCAGGGAAGGCATGGCTTGGCAGTTCAGGCTGGACTGTTCCCATGAGGCACAGGGTCAGACTGATTTGCATATGGCCATGTCTGAACTGGGGTGGCAGAGTGGGCTAAATAACGGTGATGGATCAAACTCGGATCTGTTGACTGGGTGTGAGTGTTTGATTGGTTCTGATGCTCCGTCCATCACCACCCCCTTTTGTACCGCTTTGTTCGCAATAAGTTGGCAGGGTATGCTCAGACGTGAGTCCCTTGCTCACTTTGCCACTGGATTCAAGCAAGCCTGGCTGAAGACGGCTAAAATGCCAGAAACCGGTCCTAAGAAGCTTGTTTCTGGTCCAGGGAAGGCATGGCTTGGCAGTTCAGGCTGGACTGTTCCCATGAGGCACAGGGTCAGACTGATTTGCATATGGCCATGTCTGAAATGGGGTTGCAGAGTGGGCTAAAGAACGGTGATGGATCAAACTCGGATCTGTTGACTGGGTGTGTGTGTTTGATTGGTTCTGATGCTCCGTCCATCACCACCCCCTTTTGTACCGCTTTATTCGCCATAAGTTGGCAGGGTATGCTCAGACGTGAGTCCCTTGCTCACTTTGCCACTGGATTCAAGCAAGCCTGGCTGAAGACGGCTGAAATGCCAGAAACCGGTCCTAGGAAGCTTGTTTCCGGTCCAGGGAAGGCATGCCTTGGCAGTTCAGGCTGGACTGCTCCCATGAGGCACAGGGTCAGACTGATTTGCATATGGTCATGTCTGAACTGGGGTGGCAAGGTGGGCTAAATAACGGTGATGGATGAAACACGGATCTGTTGACTGGGTGTGAGTGTTTGATTGGTTCTGATGCTCCGTCCATCACCACCCCCTTGTGTACCGCTTTGTTCGCCATAAGTTGGCAGGGTATGCTCAGACGTGAGTCCCTTGCTCACTTTGCCACTGGATTCAAGCAAGCCTGGCTGAAGACGGCTAAAATGCCAGAAACCGGTCCTAGGAAGCTTGTTTCTGGTCCACGGAAGACATGGCTTGGCAGTTCAGGCTGGACTGTTCCCATGAGGCACAGGGTCAGACTGATTTGCATATGGCCATTTCTGAAATGGGGTGGCAGAGTGGGCTAAAGAACGGTGATGGATCAAACTCGGATCTGTTGACTGGGTGTGTGTGTTTGATTGGTTCTGATGCTCCGTCCATCACCACCCCCTTTTGTACCGCTTTGTTCGCCATAAGTTGGCAGGGTATGCTCAGACGTGAGTCCCTTGCTCACTTTGACACTGGATAAAAGCAAGCCTGGCTGAAGACGGCTGAAATGCCAGAAACCGGTCCTAGGAAGCTTGTTTCCGGTCCAGGGAAGGCATGGCTTGGGAGTTTAGGCTGGACTGCTCCCATGAGGCACAGGGTCAGACTGATTTGCATATGGCCATGTCTGAACTGGGGTGGCAGAGTGGGCTAAAGAATGGTGATGGATCAAACACGGATCTGTTGACTGGGTGTGAGTGTTTGATTGGTTCTGATGCTCCGTCCATCACCACCCTCTTTTGTACCGCTTTGTTCACCATAAGTTGGCAGGGTATGCTCAGACGTGAGTCCCTTGCTCACTTTGCCACTGAATTCAAGCAAGCCTGGCTGAAGACGGCTGAAATGCCAGAAACTGGTCCTAGGTAGCTTGTTTCTGGTCCAGGGAGGCATGGCTTGGCAGTTCGGGCTGGACTGTTCCCATGAGGCACAGGGTCAGACTGATTTGCATATGGCCATGTCTGAACTGGGGTGGCAGAGTGGGTTAAAGAACGGTGATGGATCAAACTCGGATCTGTTGACTGGGTATGAGTGTTTGATTGGTTCTGATGCTACGTCCATCACCACCCACTTTTGTACCGCTTTGTTCGCCATAAGTTGGCAGGGTATGCTCAGATGTGAGTCCCTTGCTCACTTTGCCACTGGATTCAAGCAAGCCTTGCTGAAGACGGCTGAAATGCCAGAAACCGGTCCTAGAACGCTTGTTTCCGGTCCAGGGAAGGCATGGTTTGGCTGTTCGGGCTGGACTGCTCCCATGAGGCACAGGGTCAGACTGATTTGCATATGGCCATGTCTGAACTGGGGTGGCAGAGTGGGCCAAAGAACGGTGATGGATCAAACTCGGATCTGTTGACTGGGTTTGAGTGTTTGATTGGTTCTGATGCTCCGTCCATCACCACCCCCTTTTGTACCACTTTGTTCGCCATAAGTTGGCAGGGTATGCTCAGACGTGAGTCCCTTGCTCACTTTGCCACTGGATTCAAGCCAGCCTGGCTGAAGAAGGCTAAAATGCCAGAAACCGGTCCTCGGAAACTTGTTTCCGGTCCTGGGAAGGCATGGCTTGGCAGTTCTGGTTGGATTGTTCCCATGAGGCACAGGGTCAGACTGATTTGCATATGGCCATGTCTGAACTGGGGTGGCAGAGTGGGCTAAAGAACGGTGATGGATCAAACTCGGATCTGTTGACTGGGTGTGAGTGTTTGATTGGGTCTGATGCTCCGTCCATCACCACCCCCTTTTGTACCGATTTGTTCGCCATAAGTTGGCAGGGTATGCTCAGACGTGAGTCCCTTGCTCACTTTACCACTGGATTCAAGCAAGCCTGGCTGAAGACGGCTGAAATGCCAGAAACCGGTCCTAGGAAGCTTGTTTCCGGTCCAGGGAAGGCATGGCTTGGCAGTTCGGGCTGGACTGTCCCCATGAGGCACAGGGACAGACTGAATTGCATATGGCCATGTCTGAACTGGGGTGGCAGAGTGGGCTAAAGAACGGTGATGGATCATACTCGGATCTGTTGACTGGGAGTGAGTGTTTGATTGCTTCTGATACTCCGTCCATCACCACCCCCTGTTGTACCGCTTTGTTCGCCATAAGTTGGCAGGGTATGCTCACACGTGAGTCCCTTGCTCACTTTGCCACTGGATTCAATTAAGGCTGGCTGAAGACGGTTGAAATGCCAGAAACCGGTCCTAGGAAGCTTGTTTCCCGTCCAGGGAAGGTATGCCTTGGCAGTTCGGGCTGGACTGTTCCCATGAGGCACAGGGTCAGACTGATTTGCATATGGCCATGTCTGAACTGGGGTGGCAGAGTGGGCTAAAGAACGGTGATGGATCAAACTCGGATCTGTTGACTGGGTGTGAGTGTTTGATTGTTTCTGATGCTCTGTCCATCACCACCCCCTTTTGTACCGCTTTGTTTGCCATAAGTTGGCAAGGTATGCTCAGACGTGAGTCCCTTGCTCACTTTGCCACTGGATTCAAGCAAGCCTGGCTGAAGACGGCTGAAATGCCAGAAACCGGTCCTAGGAAGCTTGTTTCCGGTCCAGGGAAGGCATGGCTTGGCAGTTCGGGCTGGACTGTCCCCATGAGGCACAGGGACAGACTGAATTGCATATGGCCATGTCTGAACTGGGGTGGCAGAGTGGGCTAAAGAACGGTGATGGATCATACTCGGATCTGTTGACTGGGAGTGAGTGTTTGATTGCTTCTGATACTCCGTCCATCACCACCCCCTTTTGTACCGCTTTGTTCGCCATAAGTTGGCAGGGTATGCTCACACGTGAGTCCCTTGCTCACTTTGCCACTGGATTCAATTAATGCTGGCTGAAGACGGTTGAAATGCCAGAAACCGGTCCTAGGAAGCTTGTTTCCCGTCCAGGGAAGGTATGCCTTGGCAGTTCGGGCTGGACTGTTCCCATGAGGCACAGGGTCAGACTGATTTGCATATGGCCATGTCTGAACTGGGGTGGCAGAGTGGGCTAAAGAACGGTGATGGATCAAACTCGGATCTGTTGACTGGGTGTGATTGTTTGATTGTTTCTGATGCTCTGTCCATCACCACCCCCTTTTGTACCGCTTTGTTTGCCATAAGTTGGCAAGGTATGCTCAGACGTGAGTCCCTTGCTCACTTTGCCACTGGATTCAAGCAAGCCTGGCTGAAGACGGCTGAAATGCCAGAAACCCGTCCTAGTAAACTTGTTTCCTGTCCAGGGAAGGCATGGCTTGGCAATTCGGGCTGGACTGTTCCCATGAGGCACAGGGTCAGACTGATTTTCATATGGCCATGTCTGAACTGGGGTGGCAGAGTGGGCTAAAGAATGGTGATGGATCAAACTCAGATCTGTTGACTGAGTGTGAGTGTTTGATTGTTTCTGATGCTCCGTCCATCACCACCCCCTTTTGTACCGCTTTGTTCGCCATAAGTTGGCAGGGTATGCTCAGACGTGAGTCCCTTGCTCACTTTGCCACTGGATTCAAGCAAGCCTGGCTGAAGATGGCTGAAACACCAGAAACCGGTCCTATAAAGCTTGTTTCCGGCCCAGGGAAGGCATGGCTTGGCAGTTCGGGCTGGACTGTTCCCATGAGGCATAGGGTCAGACTGATTTGCATATGGCCAGGTCTGAACTGGAGTGGCAGAGTGGGCTAAAGAATAGTGATGGATCAAACTCGGATCTGTTGACTGGGTGTGAGTGTTTGATTGGTTCTGATGCTCCGTCCATCACCACCCCCTTTTGTACCGCTTTGTTCGCCATAAGTTGGCAGGGTATGCTCAGACGTGAGTCTCTTGCTCACTTTGCCACTGGATGCAAGCAAGCCTGGCTGAAGACGGCTAAAATGTCAGAAACCGGTCCTAGGAAGCTTTTTTCTGGTCCAGGGAAGGCATGGCTTGGCAGTTCAGGCTGGACTGTTCCCATGAGGCACAGGGTCAGACTGATTTGCATATGGCCATGTCTGAACTGGGGTGGCAGAGTGGGCTAAAGAACGGTGATGGATCAAACTCGGATCTGTTGACTGGGTGTGAGTGTTTGATTGGTTCTGATGCTCCGTCCATCACCACCCCCTTTTGTACCGCTTTGTTCGCCATAAGTTGGCAGGGTATGCTCAGACGTGAGTCCCTTGCTCACTTTGCCACTGGATTCAAGCAAGCCTGGCTGAAGACGGCTAAAATGCCAGAAACCGGTCCTAGGAAGCTTGTTTCCGGTCCAGGGAAGGCATGGCTTGGCAGTTCAGGCTGTACTGCTCCCATGAGGCACAGGGTCAGACTGATTTGCATATGGCCATGTCTGAACTGGGGTGGCAGAGTGGGCTAAAGAATGGTGATGGATCAAACTCGGATCTGTTGACTGGGTGTGAGTGTTTGATTGGTTCTGATGCTCCGTCCATCACCACCCCCTTTTGTACTGCTTTGTTCGCCATAAGTTGGCAGGGTATGCTCAGATGTGAGTCCCTTCCTCACTTTGCCACTGGATTCAAGCAAGCCTGGCTGAAGATGGCTGAAATGGCAGAAACCAGTACTAGGAAGCTTGTTTCCGGTCCAGGGAAGGCATGGCTTGGCAGTTCGGGCTGGACTGTTCCCATGAGGCACAGGGTCAGACTGATTTGCATATGGCCATGTCTGAACTGGGGTAGCAGAGTGGGCTAAAGAACGGTGATGGATCAAAGTCGGATCTGTTGACTGGTTGTGAGGGTTTGATTGGTTCTGATGCTCCGTCCATCACCACCCCCTTTTGCACTGCTTTGTTCGCCATAAGTTGGCAGGGTATGCTCAGACGTGAGTCACTTTGCTCACTTTGCCACTGGATTCAAGCAAGCCTGGCTGAAGACGGCTGAAATGCCAGAAACCGGTCCTAGGAAGCTTGTTTCCGGTCCAGGGAAGGCATGGCTTGGCAGTTCGGGCTGGACTGTTCCCATGAGGCACAGGGTCAGACTGATTTGCATGTCTGAACTGGGGTGGCAGAGTGGGCTAAAGAACGGTGATGGATCAAACTCGGATATGTTGACTGGGTGTGAGTGTTTGAATGGTTCTGATGCTCCGTCCATCACCACCCCCTTTTGTACCGCTTTGTTCGCCATAAGCTGGCAGGGTATGCTCAGACGTGAGTCCCTTGCTCACTTTGCCACTAGATTCAAGCATGCCTGGCTGAAGACGGCTGAAATGCCAGAAACCCGTCCTAGGAAACTTGTTTCCTGTCCAGGGAAGGCATGGCTTGGCAATTCGGGCTGGACTGTTCCATGAGGCACAGGGTCAGACTGATTTTCATATGGCCATGTATGAACTGGGGTGGCAGAGTGGGCTAAAGAATGGTGATGGATCAAACTCGGATCTGTTGACTGGGTGTGAGTGTTTGATTGTTTCTGATGCTCCGTCCATCACCACCCCCTTTTGTACCGCTTTGTTCGCCATAAGTTGGCAGGGTATGCTCAGACGTGAGTCCCTTGCTCACTTTGCCACTGGATTCAAGCAAGCCTGGCTGAAGATGGCTGAAACGCCAGAAACCGGTCCTAGAAAGCTTGTTTCCGGTCCAGGGAAGTCATGGCTTGGCATTTCGGGCTGGACTGTTCCCATGAGGCATAGGGTCAGACTGATTTGCATATGGCCATGTCTGAACTGGGGTGGCAGAGTGGGCTAAAGAATAGTGATGGATCAAACTCGGATCTGTTGACTGGGTGTGAGTGTTTGATTAGTTCTGAAACTCCGTCCATCACCACCCCCTTTTGTACCGCTTTGTTCGCCATAAGTTGGCAGGGTATGCTCAGACGTGAGTCCCTTGCTCACTTTGCCACTGGATTCAAGCAAGCCTGGCTGAAAACGGCTAAAATGCCAGAAACCGGTCCTAGGAAGCTTGTTTCCGGTCCAGGGAAGGCATGGCTTGGCAGTTCAGGCTGGACTGCTCCCATGAGGCACAGGGTCAGACTGATTTGCATATGGCCATGTCTGAACTGGGGTGGCAGAGTGGGCTAAAGAACGGTGATGGATCAAACACGGATCTGTTGACTGGGTGTGAGTATTTGATTGGTTCTGATGCTCCGTCCATCACCACCCCATTTTGTACCGCTTTGTTCACCATAAGTTGGCAGGGTATGCTCAGACGTGAGTCCCTTGCTCACTTTGCCACTGGATTCAAGCAATCCTGGCTGAAGACGGCTGAAATGACAGAAACCGGTCCTAGGAATATTGTTTCCGGTACAGGGAAGGCATGGCTTGGCAGTTCTGGCTGGACTGTTCCCATGAGGCACAGGGTCAGACTGATTTGCATATGGCCATGTCTGAACTGGCGTGGCAGAGTGGGCTAAAGAATGGTGATGGATCAAACTCGGATCTGTTGACTGGGTGTGAGTGTTTGATTGGTTCTGATGCTCCGTCCATCACCACCCCCTTTTGTACTGCTTTGTTGGCCATAAGTTGTCAGGGTATGCTCAGACGTGAGTCCCTTCCTCACTTTGCCACTGGATTCGAGCAAGCCTGGCTGAAGACGGCTAAAATGCCAGAAACCGGTCCTAGGAAGCTTGTTTCCGGTACAGGGAATGCATGGCTTGGCAGTTCGGGCTGGACTGTTCCCATGAGGCACAGGGTCAGACTGATTTGCATATGGCCATGTCTGACCTGGGGTAGCAGAGTGGGCTAAAGAACGGTGATGGATCAAAGTCGGATCTGTTGACTGGTTGTGAGGGTTTGATTGGTTCTGATGCTCCGTCCATCACCACCCCCTTTTGCACTGCTTTGTTCGCCATAAGTTGGCAGGGTATGCTCAGACGTGAGTCCCTTGCTCACTTTGCCACTGGATTCAAGCATGCCTGGCTGAAGATGGCTGAAATGCCAGAAACTGGTCCTAGGAAGCTTGTTTCTGGTCCAGGGAAGGCATGGCTTGGCAGTTCAGGCTGGACTGTTCCCATGAGGCACAGGGTCAGACTGATTTGCATATGGCCATGTCTGAAATGGGGTTGCAGAGTGGGCTAAAGAACGGTGATGGATCAAACTCGGATCTGTTGACTGGGTGTGTGTGTTTGATTGGTTCTGATGCTCCGTCCATCACCACCCCCTTTTGTACCGCTTTATTCGCCATAAATTGGCAGGGTATGCTCAGACGTGAGTCCCTTGCTCACTTTGCCACTGGATTCAAGCAAGCCTGGCTGAAGACGGCTGAAATGCCAGAAACCGGTCCTAGGAAGCTTGTTTCCGGTCCAGGGAAGGCATGGCTTGGCAGTTCGGGCTGGACTGTTCCCATGAGGCACAGGGTCAGACTGATTTGCATGTCTGAACTGGGGTGGCAGAGTGGGCTAAAGAACGGTGATGGATCAAACTCGGATCTGTTGACTGGGTGTGAGTGTTTGAATGGTTCTGATGCTCCGTCCATCACCACCCCCTTTTGTACCGCTTTGTTCGCCATAAGTTGGCAGGGTATGCTCAGACGTGAGTCCCTTGCTCACTTTGCCACTGGATTCAAGCATGCCTGGCTGAAGATGGCTGAAACGCCAGAAACCGGTCCTAGAAAGCTTGTTTCCGGTCCAGGGAAGGCATGGCTTGGCAGTTCGGGCTGGACTGTTCCCATGAGGCACAGGGTCAGACTGGTTTGCATATGGCCATGTCTGAACTGGGGTGGCAGAGTGGGCTAAAGAAAGGTGATGGATCAAACTCGGATCTGTTGACTGGGTGTGAGTGTTTGATTGGTTCTGATGCTCCGTCCATCACCACCCCCTTTTGTACCGCTTTGTTCGCCATAAGTTGGCAGGGTATGCTCAGATGTGAGTCCCTTGCTCACTTTGCCACTGGATTCAAGCAAGCCTGGCTGAAGACGGCTAAAATGCCAGAATCCGGTCCTAGGAAGCTTGTTTCTGGTCCAGGGAAGGCATGGCTTGGCAGTTCAGGCTGGACTGTTCCCATGAGGCACAGGGTCAAACTGATTTGCATATGGCCATGTCTGAAATGGGGTTGCAGAGTGGGATAAAGAACGGTGATGGATCAAACTCGGATCTGTTGACTGGGTGTGTGTGTTTGATTGGTTCTGATGCTCCGTCCATCACCACCCCCTTTTGTACCGCTTTATTCGCCATAAATTGGCAGGGTATGCTCAGACGTGAGTCCCTTGCTCACTTTGCCACTGGATTCAAGCAAGCCTGGCTGAAGACGGCTGAAATGCCAGAAACCGGTCCTAGGAAGCTTGTTTCCGGTCCAGGGAAGGCATGGCTTGGCAGTTCAGCTTGGACTGCTCCTATGAGGCACAGGGTCAGACTGATTTGCATATGGCCATGTCTGAACTGGGGTGGCAGAGTGGGCTAAAGAATGGTGATGGATCAAACTCGGATCTGTTGACTGGGTGTGAGTGTTTGATTGGTTCTGATGCTCCGTCCATCACCACCCCCTTTTGTACTGCTTTGTTCGCCATAAGTTGGCAGGGTATGCTCAGACGTGAGTCCCTTCCTCACTTTGCCACTGGATTCAAGCAAGCCTGGCTGAAGACGGCTGAAATGCCAGAAACCGGTCCTAGGAAGCTTGTATCCGGTCCAGGGAAGGCATGGCTTGGCAGTTCGGGCTGGACTGTTCCCATGAGGCACAGGGTCAGACTGATTTGCATATGGCCATATCTGAACTGCAGTAGCAGAGTGGGCTAAAGAACGGTGATGGATCGAAGTCGGATCTGTTGACTGGTTGTGAGGGTTTGATTGGTTCTGATGCTCCGTCCATCACCACCCCCTTTTGCACTGCTTTGTTCACCATAAGTTGGCAGTGTATGCTCAGACGTGAGTCCCTTGCTCACTTTGCCACTGGATTCAAGCAAGCCTGGCTGAAGCCAGCTAAAATGCCAGAAACCGGTCCTAGGAAGCTTGCTTCTGGTCCAGGGAAGGCATGGCTTGGCAGTTCAGGCTGGACTGTTCCCATGAGGCACAGGGTCAGACTGATTTGCATATGGCCATCTCTGAACTAGGGTGGCAGAGTGGGCTAAAGAACGGTGATGGATCAAACTCAGATCTGTTGACTGGGTGTGAGTGTTTGATTGGTTCTGATGCTCCGTCCATCACCACCCCCTTTTGTACCGCTTTATTCGTCATAAGTTGACAGGGTATGCTCAGACGTGAGTCCCTTGCTCACTTTGCCACTGGATTCAAGCAAGCCTGGCTGAAGACGGCTGAAATGCCAGAAACCGGTCCTAGGAAGCTTGTTTCCGGTCGAGGGAAGGCATGGCTTGGCAGTTCAGGCTGGACTGCTCCATTGAGGCACAGGGTCAGACTGATTTGCATATGGCCATGTCTGAACTGGGGTGGCAAGGTGGGCTAAATAACGGTGATGGATGAAACCCGGATCTGTTGACTGGGTGTGAGTGTTTGATTGGTTCTGATGCTCCGTTCATCACCAACCACTTGTGTACCGCTTTGTTCACCATAAGTTGGCAGGGTATGCTCAGACGTGAGTCCCTTGCTCACTTTGCCACTGGATTCAAGCAAGCCTGGCTGAAGATGGCTGAAACGCCAGAAACCGGTCCTAGAAAGCTTGTTTCCGGTCCAGGGAAGTCATGGCTTGGCATTTCGGGCTGGACTGTTCCCATGAGGCATAGGGTCAGACTGATTTGCATATGGCCATGTCTGAACTGGGGTGGCAGAGTGGGCTAAAGAATAGTGATGGATCAAACTCGGATCTGTTGACTGGGTGTGAGTGTTTGATTAGTTCTGAAACTCCGTCCATCACCACCCCCTTTTGTACCGCTTTGTTCGCCATAAGTTGGCAGGGTATGCTCAGACGTGAGTCCCTTGCTCACTTTGCCACTGGATTCAAGCAAGCCTGGCTGAAGACGGCTAAAATGCCAGAAACCGGTCCTAGGAAGCTTTTTTCTGGTCCAGGGAAGGCATGGCTTGGCAGTTCAGGCTGGACTGTTCCCATGAGGCACAGGGTCAGACTGATTTGCATATGGCCATGTCTGAACTGGGGTGGCAGAGTGGGCTAAAGAACGGTGATGGATCAAACTCGGATCTGTTGACTGGGTGTGAGTGTTTGATTGGTTCTGATGCTCCGTCCATTACCACCCCCTTTTGTACCGCTTTGTTCGCCATAAGTTGGCAGGGTATGCTCAGACGTGAGTCCCTTGCTCACTTTGCCACTGGATTCAAGCAAGCCTGGCTGAAGACGGCTAAATGCCAGAAACCGGTCCTAGGAAGCTTGTTTCCGGTCCAGGGAAGGCATGGCTTGGCAGTTCAGGCTGGACTGCTCCCATGAGGCACAGGGTCAGACTGATTTGCATATGGCCATGTCTGAACTGGGGTGGCAGAGTGGGCTAAAGAACGGTGATGGATCAAACACGGATCTGTTGACTGGGTGTGAGTATTTGATTGGTTCTGATGCTCCGTCCATCACCACCCCATTTTGTACCGCTTTGTTCACCATAAGTTGGCAGGGTATGCTCAGACGTGAGTCCCTTGTTAATTTCGCCCTGGATTCAAGCAATCCTGGCTGAAGACGGCTGAAATGACAGAAACCGGTCCTAGGAATATTGTTTCCGGTACAGGGAAGGCATGGCTTGGCAGTTCGGGCTGGACTGTTCCCATGAGGCACAGGGTCAGACTGATTTGCATATGGCCATGTCTGAACTGGCGTGGCAGAGTGGGCTAAAGAATGGTGATGGATCAAACTCGGATCTGTTGACTGGGTGTGAGTGTTTGATTGGTTCTGATGCTCCGTCCATCACCACCCCCTTTTGTACTGCTTTGTTGGCCATAAGTTGGCAGGGTATGCTCAGACGTGAGTCCCTTCCTCACTTTGCCACTGGATTCGAGCAAGCCTGGCTGAAGACGGCTAAAATGCTAGAAACCGGTCCTAGGAAGCTTGTTTCCGGTACAGGGAATGCATGGCTTGGCAGTTCGGGCTGGACTGTTCCCATGAGGCACAGGGTCAGACTGATTTGCATATGGCCATGTCTGACCTGGGGTAGCAGAGTGGGCTAAAGAACGGTGATGGATCAAAGTCGGATCTGTTGACTGGTTGTGAGGGTTTGATTGGTTCTGATGCTCCGTCCATCACCACCCCCTTTTGCACTGCTTTGTTCGCCATAAGTTGGCAGGGTATGCTCAGACGTGAGTCCCTTGCTCACTTTGCCACTGGATTCAAGCATGCCTGGCTGAAGATGGCTGAAATGCCAGAAACCGGTCCTAGGAAGCTTGTTTCTGGTCCAGGGAAGGCATGGCTTGGCAGTTCAGGCTGGACTGTTCCCATGAGGCACAGGGTCAGACTGATTTGCATATGGCCATGTCTGAAATGGGGTGGCAGAGTGGGCTAAAGAACGGTGATGGATCAAACTCGGATCTGTTGACTGGGTGTGTGTGTTTGATTGGTTCTGATGCTCCGTCCATCACCACCCCCTTTTGTACCGCTTTATTCGCCATAAATTGGCAGGGTATGCTCAGACGTGAGTCCCTTGCTCACTTTGCCACTGGATTCAAGCAAGCCTGGCTGAAGACGGCTGAAATGCCAGAAACCGGTCCTAGGAAGCTTGTTTCCGGTCCAGGGAAGGCATGGCTTGGCAGTTCGGGCTGGACTGTTCCCATGAGGCACAGGGTCAGACTGATTTGCATGTCTGAACTGGGGTGGCAGAGTGGGCTAAAGAACGGTGATGGATCAAACTCGGATCTGTTGACTGGGTGTGAGTGTTTGAATGGTTCTGATGCTCCGTCCATCACCACCCCCTTTTGTACCGCTTTGTTCGCCATAAGTTGGCAGGGTATGCTCAGACGTGAGTCGCTTGCTCACTTTGCCACTGGATTCAAGCATGCCTGGCTGAAGATGGCTGAAACGCCAGAAACCGGTCCTAGAAAGCTTGTTTCCGGTCCAGGGAAGGCATGGCTTGGCAGTTCGGGCTGGACTGTTCCCATGAGGCACAGGGTCAGACTGGTTTGCATATGGCCATGTCTGAACTGGGGTGGCAGAGTGGGCTAAAGAAAGGTGATGGATCAAACTCGGATCTGTTGACTGGGTGTGAGTGTTTGATTGGTTCTGATGCTCCGTCCATCACCACCCCCTTTTGTACCGCTTTGTTCGCCATAAGTTGGCAGGGTATGCTCAGATGTGAGTCCCTTGCTCACTTTGCCACTGGATTCAAGCAAGCCTGGCTGAAGACGGCTAAAATGCCAGAATCCGGTCCTAGGAAGCTTGTTTCTGGTCCAGGGAAGGCATGGCTTGGCAGTTCAGGCTGGACTGTTCCCATGAGGCACAGGGTCAAACTGATTTGCATATGGCCATGTCTGAAATGGGGTTGCAGAGTGGGATAAAGAACGGTGATGGATCAAACTCGGATCTGTTGACTGGGTGTGTGTGTTTGATTGGTTCTGATGCTCCGTCCATCACCACCCCCTTTTGTACCGCTTTATTCGCCATAAATTGGCAGGGTATGCTCAGACGTGAGTCCCTTGCTCACTTTGCCACTGGATTCAAGCAAGCCTGGCTGAAGACGGCTGAAATGCCAGAAACCGGTCCTAGGAAGCTTGTTTCCGGTCCAGGGAAGGCATGGCTTGGCAGTTCAGCTTGGACTGCTCCTATGAGGCACAGGGTCAGACTGATTTGCATATGGCCATGTCTGAACTGGGGTGGCAGAGTGGGCTAAATAACTGTGATGGATCAAACAAGGATCTGTTGACTAGGTGTGAGTGTTTGATTGGTTCTGATGCTCCGTCCATCACCACCCCCTTTTGTACCGCTTTGTTCACCATAAGTTGGCAGGGTATGCTCAGACGTGAGTCCCTTGCTCACTTTGCAACTGGATTCAAGCAAGCCTGGCTGAAGACGGCTGAAATGACAGAAACCGGTCCTAGGAAGCTTGTTTCCGGTACAGGGAAGGCATGGCTTGGCAGTTCGGGCTGGACTGTTCCCATGAGGCACAGGGTCAGACTGATTTGCATATGGCCATGTCTGAACTGGGGTGGCAGAGTGGGCTAAAGAATGGTGATGGATCAAACTCGGATCTGTTGACTGGGTGTGAGTGTTTGATTGGTTCTGATGCTCCGTCCATCACCACCCCCTTTTGTACTGCTTTGTTCGCCATAAGTTGGCAGGGTATGCTCAGACGTGAGTCCCTTCCTCACTTTGCCACTGGATTCAAGCAAGCCTGGCTGAAGACGGCTGAAATGCCAGAAACCGGTCCTAGGAAGCTTGTATCCGGTCCAGGGAAGGCATGGCTTGGCAGTTCGGGCTGGACTGTTCCCATGAGGCACAGGGTCAGACTGATTTGCATATGGCCATATCTGAACTGCAGTAGCAGAGTGGGCTAAAGAACGGTGATGGATCAAAGTCGGATCTGTTGACTGGTTGTGAGGGTTTGATAGGTTCTGATGCTCCGTCCATCACCACCCCCTTTTGCACTGCTTTGTTCACCATAAGTTGGCAGTGTATGCTCAGACGTGAGTCCCTTGCTCACTTTGCCACTGGATTCAAGCAAGCCTGGCTGAAGCCAGCTAAAATGCCAGAAACCGGTCCTAGGAAGCTTGCTTCTGGTCCAGGGAAGGCATGGCTTGGCAGTTCAGGCTGGACTGTTCCCATGAGGCACAGGGTCAGACTGATTTGCATATGGCCATCTCTGAACTAGGGTGGCAGAGTGGGCTAAAGAACGGTGATGGATCAAACTCAGATCTGTTGACTGGGTGTGAGTGTTTGATTGGTTCTGATGCTCCGTCCATCACCACCCCCTTTTGTACCGCTTTATTCGTCATAAGTTGACAGGGTATGCTCAGACGTGAGTCCCTTGCTCACTTTGCCACTGGATTCAAGCAAGCCTGGCTGAAGACGGCTGAAATGCCAGAAACCGGTCCTAGGAAGCTTGTTTCCGGTCGAGGGAAGGCATGGCTTGGCAGTTCAGGCTGGACTGCTCCATTGAGGCACAGGGTCAGACTGATTTGCATATGGCCATGTCTGAACTGGGGTGGCAGAGTGGGCTAAATAACTGTGATGGATCAAACAAGGATCTGTTGACTAGGTGTGAGTGTTTGATTGGTTCTGATGCTCCGTCCATCACCACCCCCTTTTGTACCGCTTTGTTCACCATAAGTTGGCAGGGTATGCTCAGACGTGAGTCCCTTGCTCTCTTTGCAACTGGATTCAAGCAAGCCTGGCTGAAGACGGCTGAAATGACAGAAACCGGTCCTAGGAAGCTTGTTTCCGGTACAGGGAAGGCATGGCTTGGCAGTTCGGGCTGGACTGTTCCCATGAGGCACAGGGTCAGACTGATTTGCATATGGCCATGTCTGAACTGGGGTGGCAGAGTGGGCTAAAGAATGGTGATGGATCAAACTCGGATCTGTTGACTGGGTGTGAGTGTTTGATTGGTTCTGATGCTCCGTCCATCACCACCCCCTTTTGTACTGCTTTGTTCGCCATAAGTTGGCAGGGTATGCTCAGACGTGAGTCCCTTCCTCACTTTGCCACTGGATTCAAGCAAGCCTGGCTGAAGACGGCTGAAATGCCAGAAACCGGTCCTAGGAAGCTTGTATCCGGTCCAGGGAAGGCATGGCTTGGCAGTTCGGGCTGGACTGTTCCCATGAGGCACAGGGTCAGACTGATTTGCATATGGCCATATCTGAACTGCAGTAGCAGAGTGGGCTAAAGAACGGTGATGGATCAAAGTCGGATCTGTTGACTGGTTGTGAGGGTTTGATAGGTTCTGATGCTCCGTCCATCACCACCCCCTTTTGCACTGCTTTGTTCACCATAAGTTGGCAGTGTATGCTCAGACGTGAGTCCCTTGCTCACTTTGCCACTGGATTCAAGCAAGCCTGGCTGAAGCCAGCTAAAATGCCAGAAACCGGTCCTAGGAAGCTTGCTTCTGGTCCAGGGAAGGCATGGCTTGGCAGTTCAGGCTGGACTGTTCCCATGAGGCACAGGGTCAGACTGATTTGCATATGGCCATCTCTGAACTAGGGTGGCAGAGTGGGCTAAAGAACGGTGATGGATCAAACTCAGATCTGTTGACTGGGTGTGAGTGTTTGATTGGTTCTGAAGCTCCGTCCATCACCACCCCCTTTTGTACCGCTTTATTCGTCATAAGTTGACAGGGTATGCTCAGACGTGAGTCCCTTGCTCACTTTGCCACTGGATTCAAGCAAGCCTGGCTGAAGACGGCTGAAATGCCAGAAACCGGTCCTAGGAAGCTTGTTTCCGGTCGAGGGAAGGCATGGCTTGGCAGTTCAGGCTGGACTGCTCCATTGAGGCACAGGGTCAGACTGATTTGCATATGGCCATGTCTGAACTGGGGTGGCAAGGTGGGCTAAATAACGGTGATGGATGAAACCCGGATCTGTTGACTGGGTGTGAGTGTTTGATTGGTTCTGATGCTCCGTCCATCACCACCCCCTTGTGTACCGCTTTGTTCACCATAAGTTGACAGGGTATGCTCAGACGTGAGTCCCTTGCTCACTTTGCCACTGGATTCAAGCAAGCCTGGCTGAAGACGGCTGAAATGACAGAAACCGGTCCTAGGAAGCTTGTTTCCGGTACAGGGAAGGCATGGCTTGGCAGTTCGGGCTGGACTGTTCCCATGAGGCACAGGGTCAGACTGATTTGCATATGGCCATGTCTGAACTGGGGTGGCAGAGTGGGCTAAAGAATGGTGATGGATCAAACTCGGATCTGTTGACTGGGTGTGAGTGTTTGATTGATTCTGATGCTCCGTCCATCACCACCCCCTTTTGTACTGCTTTGTTCGCCTTAAGTTGGCAGGGTATGCTCAGACGCGAGTCCCTTCCTCACTTTGCCACTGGATTCAAGCAAGCCTGGCTGAAGACGGCTGAAATGCCAGAAACCGGTCCTAGGAAGCTTGTTTCTGGTCCAGGGAAGGCATGGCTTGGCAGTTCGGGCTGGACTGTTCCCATGAGGCACAGGGTCAGACTGATTTGCATATGGCCATGTCTGAACTGGGGTAGCAGAGTGGGCTAAAGAACGGTGATGGATCAAAGTCGGATCTGTTGACTGGTTGTGAGGGTTTGATTGGTTCTGATGGTCCGTCCATCACCACCCCCTTTTGCACTGCTTTGTTCGCCATAAGTTGGCAGGGTATGCTCAGACGTGAGTCCCTTGCTCAATTTGCCACTGGATTCAAGCAAGCCTGGCTGAAGACGGCTGAAATGCCAGAAACCGGTCCTAGGAGGCTTGTTTCCGGTCCAGGGAAGGCATGGCTTGGCAGTTCAGGCTGGACTGCTCCCATGAGGCACAGGGTCAGACTGATTTGCATATGGCCATGTCTGAACTGGGGTGGCAGAGTGGGCTAAAGAACGGTGATGGATCAAACACGGATCTGTTGACTGGGTGTGAGTGTTTGATTGGTTCTGATGCTCCGTCCATCACCACCCCATTTTGTACCGCTTTGTTCACCATAAGTTGGCAGGGTATGCTCAGACGTGAGTCCCTTGCTCACTTTGCCACTGGATTCAAGCAAGCCTGGCTGAAGACGGCTGAAATGACAGAAACCGGTTATAGGAATCTTGTTTCCGGTACAGGGAAGGCATGGCTTGGCAGTTCGGGCTGGACTGTTCCCATGAGGCACAGGGTCAGACTGATTTGCATATGGCCATGTCTGAACTGGGGTAGCAGAGTGGGCTAAAGAACGGTGATGGATCAAAGTCGGATCTGTTGACTGGTTGTGAGGGTTTGATTGGTTCTGATGCTCCGTCCATCACCACCCCCTTTTGCACTGCTTTGTTCGCCATAAGTTGGCAGGGTATGCTCAGACGTGAGTCCCTTGCTCACTTTGCCACTGGATTCAAGCAAGCCTGGCTGAAGACGGCTGAAATGCCAGAAACCGGTCCTAGGAAGCTTGTTTCCGGTCCAGGGAAGGCATGGTTGGCAGTTCGGGCTGGACTGTTCCCATGAGGCACAGGGTCAGACTGATTTGCATGTCTGAACTGGGGTGGCAGAGTGGGCTAAAGAACGGTGATGGATCAAACTCGGATCTGTTGACTGGGTGTGAGTGTTTGAATGGTTCTGATGCTCCGTCCATCACCACCCCCTTTTGTACCGCTTTGTTCGCCATAAGTTGGCAGGGTATGCTCAGACGTGAGTCCCTTGCTCACTTTGCCACTGGATTCAAGCATGCCTGGCTGAATATGGCTGAAACGCCAGAAACTGGTCCTAGAAAGCTTGTTTCCGGTCCAGGGAAGGCATGGCTTGGCAGTTCGGGCTGGACTGTTCCCATGAGGCACAGGGTCAGACTGATTTGCATATGGCCATGTCTGAACTGGGGTGGCAGAGTGGGCTAAAGAGCGGTGATGGATCAAATTCAGATCTGTTGACTGGGTGTGAGTGTTTGATTGGTTCTGATGCTCCGTCCATCACCACCCCCTTTTGTACCGCTTTGTTCGCCATAAGTTGGCAGGGTATGCTCAGACGTGAGTCCCTTGCTCACTTTGCCACTGGATTCAAGCAAGCCTGGCTGAAGACGGCTAAAATGCCAGAAACCGGTCCTAGGAAGCTTGTTTCTGGTCCAGGGAAGGCATGGCTTGGCAGTTCAGGCTGGACTGTTCCCATGAGGCACAGGGTCAGACTGATTTGCATATGGCCATGTCTGAAATGGGGTTGCAGAGTGGGCTAAAGATTTGTGATGGATCAAACTCGGATCTGTTGACTGGGTGTGAGTGTTTGATTGGTTCTGATGCTCCGTCCATCACCACCCCCTTTTGTACTGCTTTGTTCGCCATAAGTTGGCAGGGTATGCTCAGACGTGAGTCCCTTCCTCACTTTGCCACTGGATTCAAGCAAGCCTGGCTGAAGACGGCTGAAATGCCAGAAACCGGTCCTAGGAAGCTTGTTTCCGGTCCAGGGAAGGCATGGCTTGGCAGTTCGGGCTGGACTGTTCCCATGAGGCACAGGGTCAGACTGATTTGCATATGGCCATGTCTGAACTGCGGTAGCAGAGTGGGCTAAAGAACGGTGATGGATCAAAGTCGGATCTGTTGACTGGTTGTGAGGGTTTGATTGGTTCTGATGCTCCGTCCATCACCACCCCCTTTTGCACTGCTTTGTTCGCTATAAGTTGGCAGGGTATGCTCAGACGTGAGTCCCTTGCTCACTTTGCCACTGGATTCAAGCAAGCCTGGCTGAAGACGGCTGAAATGCCAGAAACCGGTCCTAGGAAGCTTGTTTCCGGTCCAGGGAAGGCATGGCTTGGCAGTTCGGGCTGGACTGTTCCCATGAGGCACAGGGTCAGACTGATTTGCATGTCTGAACTGGGGTGGCAGAGTGGGCTAAAGAACGGTGATGGATCAAACTCGGATCTGTTGACTGGGTGTGAGTGTTTGATTGGTTCTGATGCTCCGTCCATCACCACCCCCTTTTGTACAGCTTTGTTCGCCATAAGTCGGCAGGGTATGCTCAGACGTGAGTCCCTTGCTCTATTTGCCTCTGGATTCAAGCAAGCCTGGCTGAAGACGGCTAAAATGCCAGAAACTGGTCCTAGGAAGGTTGTTTCTGGTCCAGGGAAGGCATGGCTTGGCAGTTCAGGCTGGACTGTTCCCATGAGGCACAGGGTCAGACTGATTTGCATATGGCCATGTCTGAAATGGGGTTGCAGAGTGGGCTAAAGAATGGTGATGGATCAAACTCGGATCTGTTGACTGGGTGTGTGTGTTTGATTGGTTCTGATGCTCCGTCCATCACCACCCCCTTTTGTACCGCTTTATTCGCCATAAGTTGGCAGGGTATGCTCAGACGTGAGTCCCTTGCTCACTTTGAAACTGGATTCAAACAATCCTGGCTGAAGACGGCTGAAATGACAGAAACCGGTCCTAGGAAGCTTGTTTCCGGTACAGGGAAGGCATGGCTTGGCAGTTCGGGCTGGACTGTTCCCATGAGGCACAGGGTCAGACTGATTTGCATATGGCCATGTCTGAACTGGGGTGGCAGAGTGGGCTAAAGATTTGTGATGGATCAAACTCGGATCTGTTGACTGGGTGTGAGTGTTTGATTGGTTCTGATGCTCCGTCCATCACCACCCCGTTTTGTACTGCTTTGTTCGCCATAAGTTGGCAGGGTATGCT
This sequence comes from Triturus cristatus, assembly GCF_964204655.1. Lineage (NCBI taxonomy): Eukaryota > Metazoa > Chordata > Amphibia > Caudata > Salamandridae > Triturus > Triturus cristatus. Next base: position 61,496 of record NW_028188506.1, read on the forward strand.
CAGACGTGAGTCCCTTCCTCACTTTGCCACTGGATTCAAGCAAGCCTGGCTGAAGACGGCTGAAATGCCAGAAACCGGTCCTAGGAAGCTTGTTTCCGGTCCAGGGAAGGCATGGCTTGGCAGTTCGGGCTGGACTGTTCCCATGAGGCACAGGGTCAGACTGATTTGCATATGGCCATGTCTGAACTGGGGTAGCAGAGTGGGCTAAAGAACGGTGATGGATCAAAGTCGGATCTGTTGACTGGTTGTGAGGGTTTGATTGGTTCTGATGCTCCGTCCATCACCACCCCCTTTTGCACTGCTTTGTTCGCCATAAGTTGGCAGGGTATGCTCAGACTTGAGTCCCTTGCTCACTTTGCCACTGGATTCAAGCAAGCCTGGCTGAAGACGGCTGAAATGCCAGAAACCGGTCCTAGGAAGCTTGTTTCCGGTCCAGGTAAGGCATGGCTTGGCAGTTCGGGCTGGACTGCTCCCATGAGGCACAGGGTCAGACTGATTTGCATGTCTGAACTGGGGTGGCAGAGTGGGCTAAAGAACGGTGATGGATCAAACTCGGATCTGTTGACTGGGTGTGAGTGTTTGAATTGTTCTGATGCTCCGTCCATCACCACCCCCGTTTGTACCGCTTTATTCGCCATAAGTTGGCAGGGTATGCTAAGACGTGAGTCCCTTGCTCACTTTGAAACTGGATTCAAACAATCCTGGCTGAAGACGGCTGAAATGACAGAAACCGGTCCTAGGAAGCTTGTTTCCGGTCCAGGTAAGGCATGGCTTGGCAGTTCGGGCTGGACTGTTCCCATGAGGCACAGGGTCAGACTGATTTGCATGTCTGAACTGGGGTGGCAGAGTGGGCTAAAGAACGGTGATGGATCAAACTCGGATCTGTTGACTGGGTGTGAGTGTTTGAATGGTTCTGATGCTCCGACCATCACCACCCCCGTTTGTACCGCTTTGTTCGCCATAAGTTGGCAGGGTATGCTCAGACATGAGTCCCTTGCTCACTTTGCCACTGGATTCAAGCAAGCCTGGCTGAAGACGGCTGAAATGCCAGAAACCGGTCCTAGGAAGCTTGTTTCCGGTCCAGGGAAGGCATGGCTTGGCAGTTCGGGCTGGACTGTTCCCATGAGGCACAGGGTCAGACTGATTTGCATATGGCCATGTCTGAACTGCGGTAGCAGAGTGGGCTAAAGAACGGTGATGGATCAAAGTCGGATCTGTTGACTGGTTGTGAGGGTTTGATTGGTTCTGATGCTCCGTCCATCACCACCCCCTTTTGCACTGCTTTGTTCGCTATAAGTTGGCAGGGTATGCTCAGACGTGAGTCCCTTGCTCACTTTGCCACTGGATTCAAGCAAGCCTGGCTGAAGACGGCTGAAATGCCAGAAACCGGTCCTAGGAAGCTTGTTTCCGGTCCAGGGAAGGCATGGCTTGGCAGTTCGGGCTGGACTGTTCCCATGAGGCACAGGGTCAGACTGATTTGCATGTCTGAACTGGGGTGGCAGAGTGGGCTAAAGAACGGTGATGGATCAAACTCGGATCTGTTGACTGGGTGTGAGTGTTTGATTGGTTCTGATGCTCCGTCCATCACCACCCCCTTTTGTACAGCTTTGTTCGCCATAAGTCGGCAGGGTATGCTCAGACGTGAGTCCCTTGCTCTATTTGCCTCTGGATTCAAGCAAGCCTGGCTGAAGACAGCTAAAATGCCAGAAACTGGTCCTAGGAAGGTTGTTTCTGGTCCAGGGAAGGCATGGCTTGGCAGTTCAGGCTGGACTGTTCCCATGAGGCACAGGGTCAGACTGATTTGCATATGGCCATGTCTGAAATGGGGTTGCAGAGTGGGCTAAAGAACGGTGATGGATCAAACTCGGATCTGTTGACTGGGTGTGTGTGTTTGATTGGTTCTGATGCTCCGTCCATCACCACCCCCTTTTGTACCGCTTTATTCGCCATAAGTTGGCAGGGTATGCTCAGACGTGAGTCCCTTGCTCACTTTGAAACTGGATTCAAACAATCCTGGCTGAAGACGGCTGAAATGACAGAAACCGGTCCTAGGAAGCTTGTTTCAGGTACAGGGAAGGCATGGCTTGGCAGTTCGGGCTGGACTGTTCCCATGAGGCACAGGGTCAGACTGATTTGCATATGGCCATGTCTGAACTGGGGTGGCAGAGTGGGCTAAAGATTTGTGATGGATCAAACTCGGATCTGTTGACTGGGTGTGAGTGTTTGATTGGTTCTGATGCTCCGTCCATCACCACCCCGTTTTGTACTGCTTTGTTCGCCATAAGTTGGCAGGGTATGCTCAGACGTGAGTCCCTTCCTCACTTTGCCACTGGATTCAAGCAAGCCTGGCTGAAGACGGCTGAAATGCCAGAAACCGGTCCTAGGAAGCTTGTTTCCGGTCCAGGGAAGGCATGGCTTGGCAGTTCGGGCTGGACTGTTCCCATGAGGCACAGGGTCAGACTGATTTGCATATGGCCATGTCTGAACTGGGGTAGCAGAGTGGGCTAAAGAACGGTGATGGATCAAAGTCGGATCTGTTGACTGGTTGTGAGGGTTTGATTGGTTCTGATGCTCCGTCCATCACCACCCCCTTTTGCACTGCTTTGTTCGCCATAAGTTGGCAGGGTATGCTCAGACTTGAGTCCCTTGCTCACTTTGCCACTGGATTCAAGCAAGCCTGGCTGAAGACGGCTGAAATGCCAGAAACCGGTCCTAGGAAGCTTGTTTCCGGTCCAGGTAAGGCATGGCTTGGCAGTTCGGGCTGGACTGCTCCCATGAGGCACAGGGTCAGACTGATTTGCATGTCTGAACTGGGGTGGCAGAGTGGGCTAAAGAACGGTGATGGATCAAACTCGGATCTGTTGACTGGGTGTGAGTGTTTGAATTGTTCTGATGCTCCGTCCATCACCACCCCCGTTTGTACCGCTTTATTCGCCATAAGTTGGCAGGGTATGCTAAGACGTGAGTCCCTTGCTCACTTTGAAACTGGATTCAAACAATCCTGGCTGAAGACGGCTGAAATGACAGAAACCGGTCCTAGGAAGCTTGTTTCCGGTACAGGGAAGGCATAGCTTGGCAGTTCGGGCTGGACTGTTCCCATGAGGCACAGGGTCAGACTGATTTGCATATGGCCATGTCTGAACTGGGGTGGCAGAGTGGGCTAAAGATTTGTGATGGATCAAACTCGGATCTGTTGACTGGGTGTGAGTGTTTGATTGGTTCTGATGCTCCGTCCATCACCACCCCCTTTTGTACTGCTTTGTTCGCCATAAGTTGGCAGGGTATGCTCAGACGTGAGTCCCTTCCTCACTTTGCCACTGGATTCAAGCAAGCCTGGCTGAAGACGGCTGAAATGCCAGAAACAGGTCCTCGGAAGCTTGTTTCCGGTCCAGGGAAGGCATGGCTTGGCAGTTCGGGCTGGACTGTTCCCATGAGGCACAGGGTCAGACTGATTTGCATATGGCCATGTCTGAATTGGGGTAGCAGAGTGGGCTAAAGAACGGTGATGGATCAAAGTCGGATCTGTTGACTGGTTGTGAGGGTTTGATTGGTTCTGATGCTCCGTCCATCACCACCCCCTTTTGCACTGCTTTGTTCGCCATAAGTTGGCAGGGTATGCTCAGACTTGAGTCCCTTGCTCACTTTGCCACTGGATTCAAGCAAGCCTGGCTGAAGACGGCTGAAATGCCAGAAACCGGTCCTCGGAAGCTTGTTTCCGGTCCAGGGAAGGCATGGATTGGCAGTTCGGGCTGGACTGTTCCCATGAGGCACAGGGTCAGACTGATTTGCATATGGCCATGTCTGATTCGGGGTAGCAGAGTGGGCTAAAGAACGGTGATGGATCAAAGTCGGATCTGTTGACTGGTTGTGAGGGTTTGATTGATTCTGATGCTCCGTCCATCACCACCCCCTTTTGCACTGCTTTGTTCGCCATAAGTTGGCAGGGTATGCTCAGACTTGAGTCCCTTGCTCACTTTGCCACTGGATTCAAGCAAGCCTGGCTGAAGACGGCTGAAATGCCAGAAACCGGTCCTAGGAAGCTTGTTTCCGGTCCAGGTAAGGCATGGCTTGGCAGTTCGGGCTGGACTGCTCCCATGAGGCACAGGGTCAGACTGATTTGCATGTCTGAACTGGGGTGGCAGAGTGGGCTAAAGAACGGTGATGGATCAAACTCGGATCTGTTGACTGGGTGTGAGTGTTTGAATGGTTCTGATGCTCCGACCATCACCACCCCCGTTTGTACCGCTTTGTTCGCCATAAGTTGGCAGGGTATGCTCAGACATGAGTCCCTTGCTCACTTTGCCACTGAATTCAAGCAAGCCTGGCTGAAGACGGCTGAAATGACAGAAACCGGTCCTAGGAAGCTTGTTTCCGGTACAGGGAAGGCATGGCTTGGCAGATCGGGCTGGACTGTTCCCATGAGGCACAGGGTCAGACTGATTTGCATATGGCCATGTCTGAACTGGGGTGGCAGAGTGGGCTAAAGAATGGTGATGGATCAAACTCGGATCTGTTGACTGGGTGTGAGTGTTTGATTGGTTCTGATGCTCCGTCCATCACCACCCCCTTTCGTACTGCTTTGTTCGCCATAAGTTGGCAGGGTATGCTCAGACGTGAGTCCCTTCCTCACTTTGCCACTGGATTCAAGCAAGCCTGGCTGAAGACGGCTGAAATGCCAGAAACCAGTCCTAGGAAGCTTGTTTCCGGTCCAGGGAAGGTATGGCTTGGCAGTTCGGGCTGGACTGTTCCCATGAGGTACAGGGTCAGACTGATTTGCATATGGCCATGTCTGAACTGGGGTAGCAGAGTGGGCTAAAGAACGGTGATGGATCAAACTCGGATCTGTTGACTGGTTGTGAGGGTTTGATTGGTTCTGATGCTCCGTCCATCACCACCCCCTTTTGCACTGCTTTGTTTGCCATAAGTTGGCAGGGTATGCTCAGACGTGAGTCCCTTGCTCACTTTGCCACTGGATTCAAGCAAGCCTGGCTGAAGACGGCTAAAATGCCAGAAACCGGTCCTAGGAAGCTTGTTTCTGGTCCAGGGAAGGCATGGCTTGGCAGTTCAGGCTGGACTGTTCCCATGAGGCACAGGGTCAGACTGATTTGCATATGGCCATGTCTGAACTGGGGTGGCAGAGTGGGCTAAAGAACGGTGATGGATCAAACTCGGATCTGTTGACTGGGTGTGAGTGTTTGATTGGTTCTGATGCTCCGTCCATCACCACCCCCTTTTGTACCGCTTTGTTCGCCATAACTTGGCAGGGTATGCTCAGACGTGAGTCCCTTGCTCACTTTGCCACTGGATTCAAGCAAGCCTGGCTGAAGACGGCTAAAATGACAGAAACCGGTCCTAGGAAGCTTGTTTCTGGTCCAGGGAAGGCATGGCTTGGCAGCTCAGGCTGGACTGTTCCCATGAGGCACAGGGTCAGACTGATTTGCATATGGCCATGTCTGAAATGGGGTTGCAGAGTGGGCTAAAGAACGGTGATGGATCAAACTCGGATCTGTTGACTGTGTGTGTGTGTTTGATTGGTTCTGATGCTCCGTCCATCACCACCCCCTTTTGTACCGCTTTATTCGCCATAAGTTGGCAGGGTATGCTCAGACGTGAGTCCCTTGCTCACTTTGCCACTGGATTCAAGCAAGCCTGGCTGAAGACGGCTGAAATGCCAGAAACCAGTCCTAGAAAGCTTGTTTCCGGTCCAGGGAAGGCATGGCTTGGCAGTTCAGGCTGGACTGCTCCCATGAGGCACAGGGTCAGACTGATTTGCACATGGCCATGTCTGAACTGGGGTGGCAGAGTGGGCTAAATAACGGTGATGGATCAAACACGGATCCGTTGACTGGGTGTGAGTGTTTGATTGGTTCTGATGCTCCGTCCATCACCACCCCCTTTTGTACCGCTTTGTTCACCATAAGTTGGCAGGGTATGCTCAGACGTGAGTCCCTTACTCACTTTGCCACTGGATTCAAGCAAGCCTGGCTGAAGACGGCTAAAATGCCAGAAACCGGTCCTAGGAAGCTTGTTTCTGGTCCAGTGAAGGCATGGCTTGGCAGTTCAGGCTGGACTGTTCCCATGAGGCACAGGGTCAGACTGATTTGCATATGGCCATGTCTGAAATGGGGTTGCAGAGTGGGCTAAAGAACGGTGATGGATCAAATTCGGATCTGTTGACTGGGTGTGTGTGTTTGATTGGTTCTGATGCTCCGTCCATCACCACCCCCTTTTGTACCGCTTTATTCGCCATAAATTGGCAGGGTATGCTCAGACGTGAGTCCCTTGCTCACTTTGCCACTGGATTCAAGCAAGCCTTGCTGAAGACGGCTGAAATGCCAGAAACCGGTCCTAGGAAGCTTGTTTCCGGTGCAGGGAAGGCATGGCTTGGCAGTTCAGGCTGGACTGCTCCCATGAGGCACAGGGTCAGACTGATTTGCATATGGCCATGTCTGAACTGGGGTGGCAGAGTGGGCTAAAGAATGGTGATGGATCAAACTCGGATCTGTTGACTGGGTGTGAGTTTTTGATTGGTTCTGATGCTCCGTCCATCACCACCCCCTTTTGTACTGCTTTGTTCGCCATAAGTTGGCAGGGTATGCTCAGACGTGAGTCCCTTCCTCACTTTGCCACTGGATTCAAGCAAGCCTGGCTGAAGACGGCTGAAATGCCAGAAACCGGTCCTCGGAAGCTTGTTTCCGGTCCAGGGAAGGCATGGCTTGGCAGTTCGGGCTGGACTGTTCCCATGAGGCACAGGGTCAGACTGATTTGCATATGGCCATGTCTGAATTGGGGTAGCAGAGTGGGCTAAAGAACGGTGATGGATCAAAGTCGGATCTGTTGACTGGTTGTGAGGGTTTGATTGGTTCTGATGCTCCGTCCATCACCACCCCCTTTTGCACTGCTTTGTTCGCCATAAGTTGGCAGGGTATTCTCAGACTTGAGTCCCTTGCTCACTTTGCCACTGGATTCAAGCAAGCCTGGCTGAAGACGGCTGAAATGCCAGAAACCGGTCCTAGGAAGCTTGTTTCCGGTCCAGGTAAGGCATGGCTTGGCAGTTCCTGCTGGACTGCTCCCATGAGGGACAGGGTCAGACTGATTTGCATGTCTGAACTGGGGTGGCAGAGTGGGCTAAAGAACGGTGATGGATCAAACTCGGATCTGTTGACTGGGTGTGAGTGTTTGAATGGTTCTGATGCTCCGACCATCACCACCCCCTTTTGCACTGCTTTGTTCGCCATAAGTTGGCAGGGTATGCTCAGACTTGAGTCCCTTGCTCACTTTGCCACTGGATTCAAGCAAGCCTGGCTGAAGACGGCTGAAATGCCAGAAACCGGTCCTCGGAAGCTTGTTTCCGGTCCAGGGAAGGCATGGATTGGCAGTTCGGGCTGGACTGTTCCCATGAGGCACAGGGTCAGACTGATTTGCATATGGCCATGTCTGATTCGGGGTAGCAGAGTGGGCTAAAGAACGGTGATGGATCAAAGTCGGATCTGTTGACTGGTTGTGAGGGTTTGATTGATTCTGATGCTCCGTCCATCACCACCCCCTTTTGCACTGCTTTGTTCGCCATAAGTTGGCAGGGTATGCTCAGACTTGAGTCCCTTGCTCACTTTGCCACTGGATTCAAGCAAGCCTGGCTGAAGACGGCTGAAATGCCAGAAACCGGTCCTAGGAAGCTTGTTTCCGGTCCAGGTAAGGCATGGCTTGGCAGTTCGGGCTGGACTGCTCCCATGAGGCACAGGGTCAGACTGATTTGCATGTCTGAACTGGGGTGGCAGAGTGGGCTAAAGAACGGTGATGGATCAAACTCGGATCTGTTGACTGGGTGTGAGTGTTTGAATGGTTCTGATGCTCCGACCATCACCACCCCCGTTTGTACCGCTTTGTTCGCCATAAGTTGGCAGGGTATGCTCAGACATGAGTCCCTTGCTCACTTTGCCACTGGATTCAAGCAAGCCTGGCTGAAGACGGCTGAAATGACAGAAACCGGTCCTAGGAAGCTTGTTTCCGGTACAGGGAAGGCATGGCTTGGCAGATCGGGCTGGACTGTTCCCATGAGGCACAGGGTCAGACTGATTTGCATATGGCCATGTCTGAACTGGGGTGGCAGAGTGGGCTAAAGAATGGTGATGGATCAAACTCGGATCTGTTGACTGGGTGTGAGTGTTTGATTGGTTCTGATGCTCCGTCCATCACCACCCCCTTTCGTACTGCTTTGTTCGCCATAAGTTGGCAGGGTATGCTCAGACGTGAGTCCCTTCCTCACTTTGCCACTGGATTCAAGCAAGCCTGGCTGAAGACGGCTGAAATGCCAGAAACCAGTCCTAGGAAGCTTGTTTCCGGTCCAGGGAAGGTATGGCTTGGCAGTTCGGGCTGGACTGTTCCCATGAGGTACAGGGTCAGACTGATTTGCATATGGCCATGTCTGAACTGGGGTAGCAGAGTGGGCTAAAGAACGGTGATGGATCAAACTCGGATCTGTTGACTGGTTGTGAGGGTTTGATTGGTTCTGATGCTCCGTCCATCACCACCCCCTTTTGCACTGCTTTGTTTGCCATAAGTTGGCAGGGTATGCTCAGACGTGAGTCCCTTGCTCACTTTGCCACTGGATTCAAGCAAGCCTGGCTGAAGACGGCTAAAATGCCAGAAACCGGTCCTAGGAAGCTTGTTTCTGGTCCAGGGAAGGCATGGCTTGGCAGTTCAGGCTGGACTGTTCCCATGAGGCACAGGGTCAGACTGATTTGCATATGGCCATGTCTGAACTGGGGTGGCAGAGTGGGCTAAAGAACGGTGATGGATCAAACTCGGATCTGTTGACTGGGTGTGAGTGTTTGATTGGTTCTGATGCTCCGTCCATCACCACCCCCTTTTGTACCGCTTTGTTCGCCATAACTTGGCAGGGTATGCTCAGACGTGAGTCCCTTGCTCACTTTGCCACTGGATTCAAGCAAGCCTGGCTGAAGACGGCTAAAATGACAGAAACCGGTCCTAGGAAGCTTGTTTCTGGTCCAGGGAAGGCATGGCTTGGCAGCTCAGGCTGGACTGTTCCCATGAGGCACAGGGTCAGACTGATTTGCATATGGCCATGTCTGAAATGGGGTTGCAGAGTGGGCTAAAGAACGGTGATGGATCAAACTCGGATCTGTTGACTGTGTGTGTGTGTTTGATTGGTTCTGATGCTCCGTCCATCACCACCCCCTTTTGTACCGCTTTATTCGCCATAAGTTGGCAGGGTATGCTCAGACGTGAGTCCCTTGCTCACTTTGCCACTGGATTCAAGCAAGCCTGGCTGAAGACGGCTGAAATGCCAGAAACCAGTCCTAGGAAGCTTGTTTCCGGTCCAGGGAAGGCATGGCTTGGCAGTTCAGGCTGGACTGCTCCCATGAGGCACAGGGTCAGACTGATTTGCACATGGCCATGTCTGAACTGGGGTGGCAGAGTGGGCTAAATAACGGTGATGGATCAAACACGGATCCGTTGACTGGGTGTGAGTGTTTGATTGGTTCTGATGCTCCGTCCATCACCACCCCCTTTTGTACCGCTTTGTTCACCATAAGTTGGCAGGGTATGCTCAGACGTGAGTCCCTTACTCACTTTGCCACTGGATTCAAGCAAGCCTGGCTGAAGACGGCTAAAATGCCAGAAACCGGTCCTAGGAAGCTTGTTTCTGGTCCAGTGAAGGCATGGCTTGGCAGTTCAGGCTGGACTGTTCCCATGAGGCACAGGGTCAGACTGATTTGCATATGGCCATGTCTGAAATGGGGTTGCAGAGTGGGCTAAAGAACGGTGATGGATCAAATTCGGATCTGTTGACTGGGTGTGTGTGTTTGATTGGTTCTGATGCTCCGTCCATCACCACCCCCTTTTGTACCGCTTTATTCGCCATAAATTGGCAGGGTATGCTCAGACGTGAGTCCCTTGCTCACTTTGCCACTGGATTCAAGCAAGCCTTGCTGAAGACGGCTGAAATGCCAGAAACCGGTGCTAGGAAGCTTGTTTCCGGTGCAGGGAAGGCATGGCTTGGCAGTTCAGGCTGGACTGCTCCCATGAGGCACAGGGTCAGACTGATTTGCATATGGCCATGTCTGAACTGGGGTGGCAGAGTGGGCTAAATAACGGTGATGGATCAAACTCGGATCTGTTGACTGGGTGTGAGTGTTTGATTGGTTCTGATGCTCCGTCCATCACCACCCCCTTTTGTACTGCTTTGTTCGCCATAAGTTGGCAGGGTATGCTCAGACGTGAGTCCCTTCCTCACTTTGCCACTGGATTCAAGCAAGCCTGGCTGAAGACGGCTGAAATGCCAGAAACCGGTCCTAGGAAGCTTGTTTCCGGTCCAGGGAAGGCATGGCTTGGCAGTTCGGGCTGGACTGTTCCTATGAGGCACAGGGTCAGACTGATTTGCATATGGCCATGACTGAACTGGGGTAGCAGAGTGGGCTAAAGAACGGTGATGGATCGAAGTCGGATCTGTTGACTGGTTGTGAGGGTTTGATTGGTTCTGATGCTCCGTCCATCACCACCCCCTTTTGCACTGCTTTGTTCGCCATAAGTTGGCAGGGTATGCTCAGAAGTGAGTCCCTTGCTCACTTTGCCACTGGATTCAAGCAAGCCTGGCTGAAGACGGCTGAAATGCCAGAAACCGGTCCTAGGAAGCTTGTTTCCGGTCCAGGGAAGGCATGGCTTGGGAGTTCGGGCTGGACTGTTCCCATGAGGCACAGGGTCAGACTGATTTGCATGTCTGAACTGGGGTTGCAGAGTGGGCTAAAGAACGGTGATGGATCAAACTCGGATCTGTTGACTGGGTGTGAGTGTTTGAATGGTTCTGATGCTCCGTCCATCACCACCCCCTTTTGTACCGCTTTGTTCGCCATAAGTTGGCAGGGTATGCTCAGACGTGAGTCCCTTGCTCACTTTGCCACTGGATTCAAGCATGCCTGGCTGAAGATGGCTGAAACGCCAGAAACCGGTCCTAGAAAGCTTGTTTCCGGTCCAGGGAAGGCATGGCTTGGCAGTTCGGGCTGGACTGTTCCCATGAGGCACAGGGTCAGACTGATTTGCATGTCTGAACTGGGGTGGCAGAGTGGGCTAAAGAACGGTGATGGATCAAACTCGGATCTGTTGACTGGGTGTGAGTGTTTGATTGGTTCTGATGCTCCGTCCATCACCACCCCCTTTTGTACAGCTTTGTTCGCCATAAGTCGGCAGGGTATGCTCAGACGTGAGTCCCTTGCTCTATTTGCCTCTGGATTCAAGCAAGCCTGGCTGAAGACGGCTAAAATGCCAGAAACTGGTCCTAGGAAGGTTGTTTCTGGTCCAGGGAAGGCATGGCTTGGCAGTTCAGGCTGGACTGTTCCCATGAGGCACAGGGTCAGACTGATTTGCATATGGCCATGTCTGAAATGGGGTTGCAGAGTGGGCTAAAGAACGGTGATGGATCAAACTCGGATCTGTTGACTGGGTGTGTGTGTTTGATTGGTTCTGATGCTCCGTCCATCACCACCCCCTTTTGTACCGCTTTATTCGCCATAAGTTGGCAGGGTATGCTCAGACGTGAGTCCCTTGCTCACTTTGAAACTGGATTCAAACAATCCTGGCTGAAGACGGCTGAAATGACAGAAACCGGTCCTAGGAAGCTTGTTTCCGGTACAGGGAAGGCATGGCTTGGCAGTTCGGGCTGGACTGTTCCCATGAGGCACAGGGTCAGACTGATTTGCATATGGCCATGTCTGAACTGGGGTGGCAGAGTGGGCTAAAGATTTGTGATGGATCAAACTCGGATCTGTTGACTGGGTGTGAGTGTTTGATTGGTTCTGATGCTCCGTCCATCACCACCCCGTTTTGTACTGCTTTGTTCGCCATAAGTTGGCAGGGTATGCTCAGACGTGAGTCCCTTCCTCACTTTGCCACTGGATTCAAGCAAGCCTGGCTGAAGACGGCTGAAATGCCAGAAACCGGTCCTAGGAAGCTTGTTTCCGGTCCAGGGAAGGCATGGCTTGGCAGTTCGGGCTGGACTGTTCCCATGAGGCACAGGGTCAGACTGATTTGCATATGGCCATGTCTGAACTGGGGTAGCAGAGTGGGCTAAAGAACGGTGATGGATCAAAGTCGGATCTGTTGACTGGTTGTGAGGGTTTGATTGGTTCTGATGCTCCGTCCATCACCACCCCCTTTTGCACTGCTTTGTTCGCCATAAGTTGGCAGGGTATGCTCAGACTTGAGTCCCTTGCTCACTTTGCCACTGGATTCAAGCAAGCCTGGCTGAAGACGGCTGAAATGCCAGAAACCGGTCCTAGGAAGCTTGTTTCCGGTCCAGGTAAGTCATGGCTTGGCAGTTCGGGCTGGACTGCTCCCATGAGGCACAGGGTCAGACTGATTTGCATGTCTGAACTGGGGTGGCAGAGTGGGCTAAAGAACGGTGATGGATCAAACTCGGATCTGTTGACTGGGTGTGAGTGTTTGAATTGTTCTGATGCTCCGTCCATCACCACCCCCGTTTGTACCGCTTTATTCGCCATAAGTTGGCAGGGTATGCTAAGACGTGAGTCCCTTCCTCACTTTGAAACTGGATTCAAACAATCCTGGCTGAAGACGGCTGAAATGACAGAAACCGGTCCTAGGAAGCTTGTTTCCGGTACAGGGAAGGCATAGCTTGGCAGTTCGGGCTGGACTGTTCCCATGAGGCACAGGGTCAGACTGATTTGCATATGGCCATGTCTGAACTGGGGTAGCAGAGTGGGCTAAAGAACGGTGATGGATCAAACTCGGATCTGTTGACTGGTTGTGAGGGTTTGATTGGTTCTGATGCTCCGTCCATCACCACCCCCTTTTGCACTGCTTTGTTTGCCATAAGTTGGCAGGGTATGCTCAGACGTGAGTCCCTTGCTCACTTTGCCACTGGATTCAAGCAAGCCTGGCTGAAGACGGCTAAAATGCCAGAAACCGGTCCTAGGAAGCTTGTTTCTGGTCCAGGGAAGGCATGGCTTGGCAGTTCAGGCTGGACTGTTCCCATGAGGCACAGGGTCAGACTGATTTGCATATGGCCATGTCTGAACTGGGGTGGCAGAGTGGGCTAAAGAACGGTGATGGATCAAACTCGGATCTGTTGACTGGGTGTGAGTGTTTGATTGGTTCTGATGCTCCGTCCATCACCACCCCCTTTTGTACCGCTTTGTTCGCCATAACTTGGCAGGGTATGCTCAGACGTGAGTCCCTTGCTCACTTTGCCACTGGATTCAAGCAAGCCTGGCTGAAGACGGCTAAAATGACAGAAACCGGTCCTAGGAAGCTTGTTTCTGGTCCAGGGAAGGCATGGCTTGGCAGCTCAGGCTGGACTGTTCCCATGAGGCACAGGGTCAGACTGATTTGCATATGGCCATGTCTGAAATGGGGTTGCAGAGTGGGCTAAAGAACGGTGATGGATCAAACTCGGATCTGTTGACTGTGTGTGTGTGTTTGATTGGTTCTGATGCTCCGTCCATCACCACCCCCTTTTGTACCGCTTTATTCGCCATAAGTTGGCAGGGTATGCTCAGACGTGAGTCCCTTGCTCACTTTGCCACTGGATTCAAGCAAGCCTGGCTGAAGACGGCTGAAATGCCAGAAACCAGTCCTAGAAAGCTTGTTTCCGGTCCAGGGAAGGCATGGCTTGGCAGTTCAGGCTGGACTGCTCCCATGAGGCACAGGGTCAGACTGATTTGCACATGGCCATGTCTGAACTGGGGTGGCAGAGTGGGCTAAATAACGGTGATGGATCAAACACGGATCCGTTGACTGGGTGTGAGTGTTTGATTGGTTCTGATGCTCCGTCCATCACCACCCCCTTTTGTACCGCTTTGTTCACCATAAGTTGGCAGGGTATGCTCAGACGTGAGTCCCTTACTCACTTTGCCACTGGATTCAAGCAAGCCTGGCTGAAGACGGCTAAAATGCCAGAAACCGGTCCTAGGAAGCTTGTTTCTGGTCCAGTGAAGGCATGGCTTGGCAGTTCAGGCTGGACTGTTCCCATGAGGCACAGGGTCAGACTGATTTGCATATGGCCATGTCTGAAATGGGGTTGCAGAGTGGGCTAAAGAACGGTGATGGATCAAATTCGGATCTGTTGACTGGGTGTGTGTGTTTGATTGGTTCTGATGCTCCGTCCATCACCACCCCCTTTTGTACCGCTTTATTCGCCATAAATTGGCAGGGTATGCTCAGACGTGAGTCCCTTGCTCACTTTGCCACTGGATTCAAGCAAGCCTTGCTGAAGACGGCTGAAATGCCAGAAACCGGTCCTAGGAAGCTTGTTTCCGGTGCAGGGAAGGCATGGCTTGGCAGTTCAGGCTGGACTGCTCCCATGAGGCACAGGGTCAGACTGATTTGCATATGGCCATGTCTGAACTGGGGTGGCAGAGTGGGCTAAAGAATGGTGATGGATCAAACTCGGATCTGTTGACTGGGTGTGAGTTTTTGATTGGTTCTGATGCTCCGTCCATCACCACCCCCTTTTGTACTGCTTTGTTCGCCATAAGTTGGCAGGGTATGCTCAGACGTGAGTCCCTTCCTCACTTTGCCACTGGATTCAAGCAAGCCTGGCTGAAGACGGCTGAAATGCCAGAAACCGGTCCTCGGAAGCTTGTTTCCGGTCCAGGGAAGGCATGGCTTGGCAGTTCGGGCTGGACTGTTCCCATGAGGCACAGGGTCAGACTGATTTGCATATGGCCATGTCTGAATTGGGGTAGCAGAGTGGGCTAAAGAACGGTGATGGATCAAAGTCGGATCTGTTGTCTGGTTGTGAGGGTTTGATTGGTTCTGATGCTCCGTCCATCACCACCCCCTTTTGCACTGCTTTGTTCGCCATAAGTTGGCAGGGTATTCTCAGACTTGAGTCCCTTGCTCACTTTGCCACTGGATTCAAGCAAGCCTGGCTGAAGACGGCTGAAATGCCAGAAACCGGTCCTAGGAAGCTTGTTTCCGGTCCAGGTAAGGCATGGCTTGGCAGTTCGGGCTGGACTGCTCCCATGAGGCACAGGGTCAGACTGATTTGCATGTCTGAACTGGGGTGGCAGAGTGGGCTAAAGAACGGTGATGGATCAAACTCGGATCTGTTGACTGGGTGTGAGTGTTTGAATGGTTCTGATGCTCCGACCATCACCACCCCCTTTTGCACTGCTTTGTTCGCCATAAGTTGGCAGGGTATGCTCAGACTTGAGTCCCTTGCTCACTTTGCCACTGGATTCAAGCAAGCCTGGCTGAAGACGGCTGAAATGCCAGAAACCGGTCCTCGGAAGCTTGTTTCCGGTCCAGGGAAGGCATGGATTGGCAGTTCGGGCTGGACTGTTCCCATGAGGCACAGGGTCAGACTGATTTGCATATGGCCATGTCTGATTCGGGGTAGCAGAGTGGGCTAAAGAACGGTGATGGATCAAAGTCGGATCTGTTGACTGGTTGTGAGGGTTTGATTGATTCTGATGCTCCGTCCATCACCACCCCCTTTTGCACTGCTTTGTTCGCCATAAGTTGGCAGGGTATGCTCAGACTTGAGTCCCTTGCTCACTTTGCCACTGGATTCAAGCAAGCCTGGCTGAAGACGGCTGAAATGCCAGAAACCGGTCCTAGGAAGCTTGTTTCCGGTCCAGGTAAGGCATGGCTTGGCAGTTCGGGCTGGACTGCTCCCATGAGGCACAGGGTCAGACTGATTTGCATGTCTGAACTGGGGTGGCAGAGTGGGCTAAAGAACGGTGATGGATCAAACTCGGATCTGTTGACTGGGTGTGAGTGTTTGAATGGTTCTGATGCTCCGACCATCACCACCCCCGTTTGTACCGCTTTGTTCGCCATAAGTTGGCAGGGTATGCTCAGACATGAGTCCCTTGCTCACTTTGCCACTGGATTCAAGCAAGCCTGGCTGAAGACGGCTGAAATGACAGAAACCGGTCCTAGGAAGCTTGTTTCCGGTACAGGGAAGGCATGGCTTGGCAGATCGGGCTGGACTGTTCCCATGAGGCACAGGGTCAGACTGATTTGCATATGGCCATGTCTGAACTGGGGTGGCAGAGTGGGCTAAAGAATGGTGATGGATCAAACTCGGATCTGTTGACTGGGTGTGAGTGTTTGATTGGTTCTGATGCTCCGTCCATCACCACCCCCTTTCGTACTGCTTTGTTCGCCATAAGTTGGCAGGGTATGCTCAGACGTGAGTCCCTTCCTCACTTTGCCACTGGATTCAAGCAAGCCTGGCTGAAGACGGCTGAAATGCCAGAAACCAGTCCTAGGAAGCTTGTTTCCGGTCCAGGGAAGGTATGGCTTGGCAGTTCGGGCTGGACTGTTCCCATGAGGTACAGGGTCAGACTGATTTGCATATGGCCATGTCTGAACTGGGGTAGCAGAGTGGGCTAAAGAACGGTGATGGATCAAACTCGGATCTGTTGACTGGTTGTGAGGGTTTGATTGGTTCTGATGCTCCGTCCATCACCACCCCCTTTTGCACTGCTTTGTTTGCCATAAGTTGGCAGGGTATGCTCAGACGTGAGTCCCTTGCTCACTTTGCCACTGGATTCAAGCAAGCCTGGCTGAAGACGGCTAAAATGCCAGAAACCGGTCCTAGGAAGCTTGTTTCTGGTCCAGGGAAGGCATGGCTTGGCAGTTCAGGCTGGACTGTTCCCATGAGGCACAGGGTCAGACTGATTTGCATATGGCCATGTCTGAACTGGGGTGGCAGAGTGGGCTAAAGAACGGTGATGGATCAAACTCGGATCTGTTGACTGGGTGTGAGTGTTTGATTGGTTCTGATGCTCCGTCCATCACCACCCCCTTTTGTACCGCTTTGTTCGCCATAACTTGGCAGGGTATGCTCAGACGTGAGTCCCTTGCTCACTTTGCCACTGGATTCAAGCAAGCCTGGCTGAAGACGGCTAAAATGACAGAAACCGGTCCTAGGAAGCTTGTTTCTGGTCCAGGGAAGGCATGGCTTGGCAGCTCAGGCTGGACTGTTCCCATGAGGCACAGGGTCAGACTGATTTGCATATGGCCATGTCTGAAATGGGGTTGCAGAGTGGGCTAAAGAACGGTGATGGATCAAACTCGGATCTGTTGACTGTGTGTGTGTGTTTGATTGGTTCTGATGCTCCGTCCATCACCACCCCCTTTTGTACCGCTTTATTCGCCATAAGTTGGCAGGGTATGCTCAGACGTGAGTCCCTTGCTCACTTTGCCACTGGATTCAAGCAAGCCTGGCTGAAGACGGCTGAAATGCCAGAAACCAGTCCTAGGAAGCTTGTTTCCGGTCCAGGGAAGGCATGGCTTGGCAGTTCAGGCTGGACTGCTCCCATGAGGCACAGGGTCAGACTGATTTGCACATGGCCATGTCTGAACTGGGGTGGCAGAGTGGGCTAAATAACGGTGATGGATCAAACACGGATCCGTTGACTGGGTGTGAGTGTTTGATTGGTTCTGATGCTCCGTCCATCACCACCCCCTTTTGTACCGCTTTGTTCACCATAAGTTGGCAGGGTATGCTCAGACGTGAGTCCCTTACTCACTTTGCCACTGGATTCAAGCAAGCCTGGCTGAAGACGGCTAAAATGCCAGAAACCGGTCCTAGGAAGCTTGTTTCTGGTCCAGTGAAGGCATGGCTTGGCAGTTCAGGCTGGACTGTTCCCATGAGGCACAGGGTCAGACTGATTTGCATATGGCCATGTCTGAAATGGGGTTGCAGAGTGGGCTAAAGAACGGTGATGGATCAAATTCGGATCTGTTGACTGGGTGTGTGTGTTTGATTGGTTCTGATGCTCCGTCCATCACCACCCCCTTTTGTACCGCTTTATTCGCCATAAATTGGCAGGGTATGCTCAGACGTGAGTCCCTTGCTCACTTTGCCACTGGATTCAAGCAAGCCTTGCTGAAGACGGCTGAAATGCCAGAAACCGGTCCTAGGAAGCTTGTTTCCGGTGCAGGGAAGGCATGGCTTGGCAGTTCAGGCTGGACTGCTCCCATGAGGCACAGGGTCAGACTGATTTGCATATGGCCATGTCTGAACTGGGGTGGCAGAGTGGGCTAAATAACGGTGATGGATCAAACTCGGATCTGTTGACTGGGTGTGAGTGTTTGATTGGTTCTGATGCTCCGTCCATCACCACCCCCTTTTGTACTGCTTTGTTCGCCATAAGTTGGCAGGGTATGCTCAGACGTGAGTCCCTTCCTCACTTTGCCACTGGATTCAAGCAAGCCTGGCTGAAGACGGCTGAAATGCCAGAAACCGGTCCTAGGAAGCTTGTTTCCGGTCCAGGGAAGGCATGGCTTGGCAGTTCGGGCTGGACTGTTCCCATGAGGCACAGGGTCAGACTGATTTGCATATGGCCATGACTGAACTGGGGTAGCAGAGTGGGCTAAAGAACGGTGATGGATCGAAGTCGGATCTGTTGACTGGTTGTGAGGGTTTGATTGGTTCTGATGCTCCGTCCATCACCACCCCCTTTTGCACTGCTTTGTTCGCCATAAGTTGGCAGGGTATGCTCAGAAGTGAGTCCCTTGCTCACTTTGCCACTGGATTCAAGCAAGCCTGGCTGAAGACGGCTGAAATGCCAGAACCCGGTCCTAGGAAGCTTGTTTCCGGTCCAGGGAAGGCATGGCTTGGGAGTTCGGGCTGGACTGTTCCCATGAGGCACAGGGTCAGACTGATTTGCATGTCTGAACTGGGGTGGCAGAGTGGGCTAAAGAACGGTGATGGATCAAACTCGGATCTGTTGACTGGGTGTGAGTGTTTGAATGGTTCTGATGCTCCGTCCATCACCACCCCCTTTTGTACCGCTTTGTTCGCCATAAGTTGGCAGGGTATGCTCAGACGTGAGTCCCTTGCTCACTTTGCCACTGGATTCAAGCATGCCTGGCTGAAGATGGCTGAAATGCCAGAAACCGGTCCTAGAAAGCTTGTTTCCGGTCCAGGGAAGGCATGGCTTGGCAGTTCGGGCTGGACTGTTCCCATGAGGCACAGGGTCAGACTGATTTGCATGTCTGAACTGGGGTGGCAGAGTGGGCTAAAGAACGGTGATGGATCAAACTCGGATCTGTTGACTGGGTGTGAGTGTTTGATTGGTTCTGATGCTCCGTCCATCACCACCCCCTTTTGTACAGCTTTGTTCGCCATAAGTCGGCAGGGTATGCTCAGACGTGAGTCCCTTGCTCTATTTGCCTCTGGATTCAAGCAAGCCTGGCTGAAGATGGCTAAAATGCCAGAAACTGGTCCTAGGAAGGTTGTTTCTGGTCCAGGGAAGGCATGGCTTGGCAGTTCAGGCTGGACTGTTCCCATGAGGCACAGGGTCAGACTGATTTGCATATGGCCATGTCTGAAATGGGGTTGCAGAGTGGGCTAAAGAACGGTGATGGATCAAACTCGGATCTGTTGACTGGGTGTGTGTGTTTGATTGGTTCTGATGCTCCGTCCATCACCACCCCCTTTTGTACCGCTTTATTCGCCATAAGTTGGCAGGGTATGCTCAGACGTGAGTCCCTTGCTCACTTTGAAACTGGATTCAAACAATCCTGGCTGAAGACGGCTGAAATGACAGAAACCGGTCCTAGGAAGCTTGTTTCCGGTACAGGGAAGGCATGGCTTGGCAGTTCGGGCTGGACTGTTCCCATGAGGCACAGGGTCAGACTGATTTGCATATGGCCATGTCTGAACTGGGGTGGCAGAGTGGGCTAAAGATTTGTGATGGATCAAACTCGGATCTGTTGACTGGGTGTGAGTGTTTGATTGGTTCTGATGCTCCGTCCATCACCACCCCGTTTTGTACTGCTTTGTTCGCCATAAGTTGGCAGGGTATGCTCAGACGTGAGTCCCTTCCTCACTTTGCCACTGGATTCAAGCAAGCCTGGCTGAAGACGGCTGAAATGCCAGAAACCGGTCCTAGGAAGCTTGTTTCCGGTCCAGGGAAGGCATGGCTTGGCAGTTCGGGCTGGACTGTTCCCATGAGGCACAGGGTCAGACTGATTTGCATATGGCCATGTCTGAACTGGGGTAGCAGAGTGGGCTAAAGAACGGTGATGGATCAAAGTCGGATCTGTTGACTGGTTGTGAGGGTTTGATTGGTTCTGATGCTCCGTCCATCACCACCCCCTTTTGCACTGCTTTGTTCGCCATAAGTTGGCAGGGTATGCTCAGACTTGAGTCCCTTGCTCACTTTGCCACTGGATTCAAGCAAGCCTGGCTGAAGACGGCTGAAATGCCAGAAACCGGTCCTAGGAAGCTTGTTTCCGGTCCAGGTAAGTCATGGCTTGGCAGTTCGGGCTGGACTGCTCCCATGAGGCACAGGGTCAGACTGATTTGCATGTCTGAACTGGGGTGGCAGAGTGGGCTAAAGAACGGTGATGGATCAAACTCGGATCTGTTGACTGGGTGTGAGTGTTTGAATTGTTCTGATGCTCCGTCCATCACCACCCCCGTTTGTACCGCTTTATTCGCCATAAGTTGGCAGGGTATGCTAAGACGTGAGTCCCTTGCTCACTTTGAAACTGGATTCAAACAATCCTGGCTGAAGACGGCTGAAATGACAGAAACCGGTCCTAGGAAGCTTGTTTCCGGTACAGGGAAGGCATAGCTTGGCAGTTCGGGCTGGACTGTTCCCATGAGGCACAGGGTCAGACTGATTTGCATATGGCCATGTCTGAACTGGGGTGGCAGAGTTGGCTAAAGATTTGTGATGGATCAAACTCGGATCTGTTGACTGGGTGTGAGTGTTTGATTGGTTCTGATGCTCCGTCCATCACCACCCCCTTTTGTACTGCTTTGTTCGCCATAAGTTGGCAGGGTATGCTCAGACGTGAGTCCCTTCCTCACTTTGCCACTGGATTCAAGCAAGCCTGGCTGAAGACGGCTGAAATGCCAGAAACCGGTCCTAGGAAGCTTGTTTCCGGTCCAGGTAAGGCATGGCTTGGCAGTTCGGGCTGGACTGCTCCCATGAGGCACAGGGTCAGACTGATTTGCATATGGCCATGTCTGATTCGGGGTAGCAGAGTGGGCTAAAGAACGGTGATGGATCAAAGTCGGATCTGTTGACTGGTTGTGAGGGTTTGATTGGTTCTGATGCTCCGTCCATCACCACCCCCTTTTGCACTGCTTTGTTCGCCATAAGTTGGCAGGGTATGCTCAGACTTGAGTCCCTTGCTCACTTTGCCACTGGATTCAAGCAAGCCTGGCTGAAGACGGCTGAAATGCCAGAAACCGGTCCTAGGAAGCTTGTTTCCGGTCCAGGTAAGGCATGGCTTGGCAGTTCGGGCTGGACTGCTCCCATGAGGCACAGGGTCAGACTGATTTGCATGTCTGAACTGGGGTGGCAGAGTGGGCTAAAGAACGGTGATGGATCAAACTCGGATCTGTTGACTGGGTGTGAGTGTTTGAATGGTTCTGATGCTCCGACCATCACCACCCCCGTTTGTACCGCTTTGTTCGCCATAAGTTGGCAGGGTATGCTCAGACATGAGTCCCTTGCTCACTTTGCCACTGGATTCAAGCAAGCCTGGCTGAAGACGGCTGAAATGACAGAAACCGGTCCTAGGAAGCTTGTTTCCGGTACAGGGAAGGCATGGCTTGGCAGATCGGGCTGGACTGTTCCCATGAGGCACAGGGTCAGACTGATTTGCATATGGCCATGTCTGAACTGGGGTGGCAGAGTGGGCTAAAGAATGGTGATGGATCAAACTCGGATCTGTTGACTGGGTGTGAGTGTTTGATTGGTTCTGATGCTCCGTCCATCACCACCCCCTTTCGTACTGCTTTGTTCGCCATAAGTTGGCAGGGTATGCTCAGACGTGAGTCCCTTCCTCACTTTGCCACTGGATTCAAGCAAGCCTGGCTGAAGACGGCTGAAATGCCAGAAACCAGTCCTAGGAAGCTTGTTTCCGGTCCAGGGAAGGTATGGCTTGGCAGTTCGGGCTGGACTGTTCCCATGAGGTACAGGGTCAGACTGATTTGCATATGGCCATGTCTGAACTGGGGTAGCAGAGTGGGCTAAAGAACGGTGATGGATCAAACTCGGATCTGTTGACTGGTTGTGAGGGTTTGATTGGTTCTGATGCTCCGTCCATCACCACCCCCTTTTGCACTGCTTTGTTTGCCATAAGTTGGCAGGGTATGCTCAGACGTGAGTCCTTTGCTCACTTTGCCACTGGATTCAAGCAAGCCTGGCTGAAGACGGCTAAAATGCCAGAAACCGGTCCTAGGAAGCTTGTTTCTGGTCCAGGGAAGGCATGGCTTGGCAGTTCAGGCTGGACTGTTCCCATGAGGCACAGGGTCAGACTGATTTGCATATGGCCATGTCTGAACTGGGGTGGCAGAGTGGGCTAAAGAACGGTGATGGATCAAACTCGGATCTGTTGACTGGGTGTGAGTGTTTGATTGGTTCTGATGCTCCGTCCATCACCACCCCCTTTTGTACCGCTTTGTTCACCATAACTTGGCAGGGTATGCTCAGACGTGAGTCCCTTGCTCACTTTGCCACTGGATTCAAGCAAGCCTGGCTGAAGACGGCTAAAATGACAGAAACCGGTCCTAGGAAGCTTGTTTCTGGTCCAGGGAAGGCATGGCTTGGCAGCTCAGGCTGGACTGTTCCCATGAGGCACAGGGTCAGACTGATTTGCATATGGCCATGTCTGAAATGGGGTTGCAGAGTGGGCTAAAGAACGGTGATGGATCAAACTCGGATCTGTTGACTGTGTGTGTGTGTTTGATTGGTTCTGATGCTCCGTCCATCACCACCCCCTTTTGTACCGCTTTATTCGCCATAAGTTGGCAGGGTATGCTCAGACGTGAGTCCCTTGCTCACTTTGCCACTGGATTCAAGCAAGCCTGGCTGAAGACGGCTGAAATGCCAGAAACCAGTCCTAGGAAGCTTGTTTCCGGTCCAGGGAAGGCATGGCTTGGCAGTTCAGGCTGGACTGCTCCCATGAGGCACAGGGTCAGACTGATTTGCACATGGCCATGTCTGAACTGGGGTGGCAGAGTGGGCTAAATAACGGTGATGGATCAAACACGGATCCGTTGACTGGGTGTGAGTGTTTGATTGGTTCTGATGCTCCGTCCATCACCACCCCCTTTTGTACCGCTTTGTTCACCATAAGTTGGCAGGGTATGCTCAGACGTGAGTCCCTTACTCACTTTGCCACTGGATTCAAGCAAGCCTGGCTGAAGACGGCTAAAATGCCAGAAACCGGTCCTAGGAAGCTTGTTTCTGGTCCAGTGAAGGCATGGCTTGGCAGTTCAGGCTGGACTGTTCCCATGAGGCACAGGGTCAGACTGATTTGCATATGGCCATGTCTGAAATGGGGTTGCAGAGTGGGCTAAAGAACGGTGATGGATCAAATTCGGATCTGTTGACTGGGTGTGTGTGTTTGATTGGTTCTGATGCTCCGTCCATCACCACCCCCTTTTGTACCGCTTTATTCGCCATAAATTGGCAGGGTATGCTCAGACGTGAGTCCCTTGCTCACTTTGCCACTGGATTCAAGCAAGCCTTGCTGAAGACGGCTGAAATGCCAGAAACCGGTCCTAGGAAGCTTGTTTCCGGTGCAGGGAAGGCATGGCTTGGCAGTTCAGGCTGGACTGCTCCCATGAGGCACAGGGTCAGACTGATTTGCATATGGCCATGTCTGAACTGGGGTGGCAGAGTGGGCTAAATAACGGTGATGGATCAAACTCGGATCTGTTGACTGGGTGTGAGTGTTTGATTGATTCTGATGCTCCGTCCATCACCACCCCCTTTTGTACTGCTTTGTTCGCCATAAGTTGGCAGGGTATGCTCAGACGTGAGTCCCTTCCTCACTTTGCCACTGGATTCAAGCAAGCCTGGCTGAAGACGGCTGAAATGCCAGAAACCGGTCCTAGGAAGCTTGTTTCCGGTCCAGGGAAGGCATGGCTTGGCAGTTCGGGCTGGACTGTTCCCATGAGGCACAGGGTCAGACTGATTTGCATATGGCCATGACTGAACTGGGGTAGCAGAGTGGGCTAAAGAACGGTGATGGATCGAAGTCGGATCTGTTGACTGGTTGTGAGGGTTTGATTGGTTCTGATGCTCCGTCCATCACCACCCCCTTTTGCACTGCTTTGTTCGCCATAAGTTGGCAGGGTATGCTCAGAAGTGAGTCCCTTGCTCACTTTGCCACTGGATTCAAGCAAGCCTGGCTGAAGACGGCTGAAATGCCAGAAACCGGTCCTAGGAAGCTTGTTTCCGGTCCAGGGAAGGCATGGCTTGGGAGTTCGGGCTGGACTGTTCCCATGAGGCACAGGGTCAGACTGATTTGCATGTCTGAACTGGGGTGGCAGAGTGGGCTAAAGAACGGTGATGGATCAAACTCGGATCTGTTGACTGGGTGTGAGTGTTTGAATGGTTCTGATGCTCCGTCCATCACCACCCCCTTTTGTACCGCTTTGTTCGCCATAAGTTGGCAGGGTATGCTCAGACGTGAGTCCCTTGCTCACTTTGCCACTGGATTCAAGCATGCCTGGCTGAAGATGGCTGAAACGCCAGAAACCGGTCCTAGAAAGCTTGTTTCCGGTCCAGGGAAGGCATGGCTTGGCAGTTCGGGCTGGACTGTTCCAATGAGGCACAGGGTCAGACTGATTTGCATATGGCCATGTCTGAACTGGGGTGGCAGAGTGGGCTAAAGAACGGTGATGGATCAAACTCGGATCTGTTGACTGGGTGTGAGTGTTTGATTGGTTCCGATGCTCCGTCCATCACCACCTCCTTTTGTACCGCTTTGTTCGCCATAAGTTGGCAGGGTATGCTCAGACGTGAGTCCCTTCCTCACTTTGCCACTGGATTCAAGCAAGCCTGGCTGAAGACGGCTGAAATGCCAGAAACCGGTCCTAGGAAGCTTGTTTCCGGTCCAGGGAAGGTATGGCTTGGCAGTTCGGGCTGGACTGTTCCCATGAGGTACAGGGTCAGACTGATTTGCATATGGCCATGTCTGAACTGGGGTAGCAGAGTGGGCTAAAGAACGGTGATGGATCAAACTCGGATCTGTTGACTGGGTGTGAGTGTTTGATTGGTTCTGATGCTCCGTCCATCACCACCCCCTTTTGTACCGCTTTGTTCGCCATAAGTTGGCAGGGTATGCTCAGACGTGAGTCCCTTGCTCACTTTGCCACTTGATTCAAGCAAGCCTGGCTGAAGACGGCTAAAATGACAGAAACCGGTCCTAGGAAGCTTGTTTCTGGTCCAGGGAAGGCATGGCTTGGCAGCTCAGGCTGGACTGTTCCCATGAGGCACAGGGTCAGACTGATTTGCATATGGCCATGTCTGAAATGGGGTTGCAGAGTGGGCTAAAGAACGGTGATGGATCAAACTCGGATCTGTTGACTGTGTGTGTGTGTTTGATTGGTTCTGATGCTCCGTCCATCACCACCCCCTTTTGTACCACTTTATTCGCCATAAGTTGGCAGGGTATGCTCAGACGTGAGTCCCTTGCTCACTTTGCCACTGGATTCAAGCAAGCCTGGCTGAAGACGGCTGAAATGCCAGAAACCAGTCCTAGGAAGCTTGTTTCCGGTCCAGGGAAGGCATGGCTTGGCAGTTCAGGCTGGACTGCTCCCATGAGGCACAGGGTCAGACTGATTTGCATATGGCCATGTCTGAACTGGGGTGGCAGAGTGGGCTAAATAACGGTGATGGATCAAACACGGATCCGTTGACTGGGTGTGAGTGTTTGATTGGTTCTGATGCTCCGTCCATCACCACCCCCTTTTGTACCGCTTTGTTCACCATAAGTTGGCAGGGTATGCTCAGACGTGAGTCCCTTACTCACTTTGCCACTGGATTCAAGCAAGCCTGGCTGAAGACGGCTAAAATGCCAGAAACCGGTCCTAGGAAGCTTGTTTCTGGTCCAGGGAAGGCATGGCTTGGCAGTTCAGGCTGGACTGTTCCCATGAGGCACAGGGTCAGACTGATTTGCATATGGCCATGTCTGAAATGGGGTTGCAGAGTGGGCTAAAGAACGGTGATGGATCAAACTCGGATCTGTTGACTGGGTGTGTGTGTTTGATTGGTTCTGATGCTCCGTCCATCACCACCCTCTTTTGTACCGCTTTATTCGCCATAAATTGGCAGGGTATGCTCAGACGTGAGTCCCTTGCTCACTTTGCCACTGGATTCAAGCAAGCCTGGCTGAAGATGCCTGAAATGCCAGAAACCGGTCCTAGGAAGCTTGTTTCCGGTGCAGGGACGCATGGCTTGGCAGTTCAGGCTGGACTGCTCCCATGAGGCACAGGGTCAGACTGATTTGCATATGGCCATGTCTGAACTGGGGTGGCAGAGTGGGCTAAATAACGGTGATGGATCAAACTCGGATCTGTTGACTGGGTGTGAGTGTTTGATTGGTTCTGATGCTCCGTCCATCACCACCCCCTTTTGTACTGCTTTATTCGCCATAAGTTGGCAGGGTATGCTCAGACGTGAGTCCCTTCCTCACTTTGCCACTGGATTCAAGCAAGCCTGGCTGAAGACGGCTGAAATGCCAGAAACCGGTCCTAGGAAGCTTGTTTCCGGTCCAGGGAAGGCATGGCTTGGCAGTTCGGGCTGGACTGTTCCCATGAGGCACAGGGTCAGACTGATTTGCATATGGCCATGACTGAACTGGGGTAGCAGAGTGGGCTAAAGAACGGTGATGGATCGAAGTCGGATCTGTTGACTGGTTGTGAGGGTTTGATTGGTTCTGATGCTCCGTCCATCACCACCCCCTTTTGCACTGCTTTGTTCGCCATAAGTTGGCAGGGTATGCTCAGACGTGAGTCCCTTGCTCACTTTGCCACTGGATTCAAGCAAGCCTGGCTGAAGACGGCTGAAATGCCAGAAACCGGTCCTAGGAAGCTTGTTTCCGGTCCAGGGAAGGCATGGCTTGGCAGTTCGGGCTGGACTGTTCCCATGAGGCACAGGGTCAGACTGATTTGCATGTCTGAACTGGGGTGGCAGAGTGGGCTAAAGAACGGTGATGGATCAAACTCGGATCTGTTGACTGGGTGTGAGTGTTTGAATGGTTCTGATGCTCCGTCCATCACCACCCCCTTTTGTACCGCTTTGTTCGCCATAAGTTGGCAGGGTATTCTCAGACGTGAGTCCCTTGCTCACTTTGCCACTGGATTCAAGCATGCCTGGCTGAAGATGGCTGAAACGCCAGAAACCGGTCCTAGAAAGCTTGTTTCCGGTCCAGGGAAGGCATGGCTTGGCAGTTCGGGCTGGACTGTTCCAATGAGGCACAGGGTCAGACTGATTTGCATATGGCCATGTCTGAACTGGGGTGGCAGAGTGGGCTAAAGAACGGTGATGGATCAAACTCGGATCTGTTGACTGGGTGTGAGTGTTTGATTGGTTCCGATGCTCCGTCCATCACCACCTCCTTTTGTACCGCTTTGTTCGCCATAAGTTGGCAGGGTATGCTCAGACGTGAGTCCCTTGCTCACTTTGCCACTGGATTCAAGCAAGCCTGGCTGAAGACGGCTAAAATGCCAGAAACCGGTCCTAGGAAGCTTGTTTCCGGTCCAGGGAAGGCATGGCTTGGCAGTTCGGGCTGGACTGTTCCCATGAGGCACAGGGTCAGACTGATTTGCATGTCTGAACTGGGGTGGCAGAGTGGGCTAAAGAACGGTGATGGATCAAACTCGGATCTGTTGACTGGGTGTGAGTGTTTGAATGGTTCTGATGCTCCGTCCATCACCACCCCCTTTTGTACCGCTTTGTTCGCCATAAGTTGGCAGGGTATGCTCAGACGTGAGTCCCTTGCTCACTTTGCCACTGGATTCAAGCATGCCTGGCTGAAGATGGCTGAAACGCCAGAAACCGGTCCTAGAAAGCTTGTTTCCGGTCCAGGGAAGGCATGGCTTGGCAGTTCGGGCTGGACTGTTCCAATGAGGCACAGGGTCAGACTGATTTGCATATGGCCATGTCTGAACTGGGGTGGCAGAGTGGGCTAAAGAACGGTGATGGATCAAACTCGGATCTGTTGACTGGGTGTGAGTGTTTGATTGGTTCCGATGCTCCGTCCATCACCACCTCCTTTTGTACCGCTTTGTTCGCCATAAGTTGGCAGGGTATGCTCAGACGTGAGTCCCTTGCTCACTTTGCCACTGGATTCAAGCAAGCCTGGCTGAAGACGGCTAAAATGCCAGAAACCGGTCCTAGGAAGCTTGTTTCTGGTCCAGGGAAGGCATGGCTTGGCAGTTCAGGCTGGACTTTTCCCATGAGGCACAGGGTCAGACTGATTTGCATATGGCCATGTCTGAAATGGGGTTGCAGAGTGGGCTAAAGAACGGTGATGGATCAAACTCGGATCTGTTGACTGGGTGTGTGTGTTTGATTGGTTCTGATGCTCCGTCCATCACCACCCCCTTTTGTACCGCTTTATTCGGCATAAATTGGCAGGGTATGCTCAGACGTGAGTCCCTTGCTCACTTTGCCACTGGATTGAAGCAAGTCTGGCTGAAGACGGCTGAAATGCCAGAAACCGGTCCTAGGAAGCTTGTTTCCGGTCCAGGGAAGGCATGGCTTGGCATTTTAGGCTGGACTGCTCCCATGAGGCACAGGGTCAGACTGATTTGCATATGGCCATGTCTGAACTGGGGTGGCAGAGTGGGCTAAATAAAGGTGATGGATCAAACTCGGATCTGGTGACTGGGTGTGAGTGTTTGATTGGTTCTGATGCTCCGTCCATCACCACCCCCTTTTGTACTGCTTTGTTTGCCATAAGTTGGCAGGGTATGCTCAGACGTGAGTCCCTTGCTCACTTTGCAACTGGATTCAAGCAAGCCTGGCTGAAGACGGCTGAAATGCCAGAAACCGGTCCTAGGAAGCTTGTTTCCGGTACAGGGAAGGCATGGCTTGGCAGTTCGGGCTGGACTGTTCCCATGAGGCACAGGGTCAGACTGATTTGCATATGGCCATGTCTGAACTGGGGTGGCAGACTGGGCTAAAGAATGGTGATGGATCAAACTCGGATCTGTTGACTGGGTGTGAGTGTTTGATTGGTTCTGATGCTCCGTCCATCACCACCCCCTTTTGTACTGCTTTGTTCGCCATAAGTTGGCAGGGTATGCTCAGACGTGAGTCCCTTCCTCACTTTGCCACTGGATTCAAGCAAGCCTGGCTGAAGACGGCTGAAATGCCAGAAACCGGTCCTAGGAAGCTTGTATCCGGTCCAGGGAAGGCATGGCTTGGCAGTTCGGGCTGGACTGTTCCCATGAGGCACAGGGTCAGACTGATTTGCATATGGCCATGTCTGAACTGGGGTAGCAGAGTGGGCTAAAGAACGGTGATGGATCAAAGTCGGATCTGTTGACTGGTTGTGAGGGTTTGATTGGTTCTGATGCTCCGTCCATCACCACCCCCTTTTGCACAGCTTTGTTCGCCATAAGTTGGCACGGTATGCTCAGACGTGAGTCCCTTGCTCACTTTGCCACTGGATTCAAGCAAGCCTGGCTGAAGACGGCTAAAATGCCAGAAACCGGTCCTAGGAAGCTTGTTTCCGGTCCAGGGAAGGCATGGCTTGGCAGTTCGGGCTGGACTGTTCCCATGAGGCACAGGGTCAGACTGATTTGCATGTCTGAACTGGGGTGGCAGAGTGGGCTAAAGAACGGTGATGGATCAAACTCGGATCTGTTGACTGGGTGTGAGTGTTTGATTGGTTCTGATGCTCCGTCCATCACCACCCCCTTTTGCACTGCTTTGTTCGCCATAAGTTGGCAGGGTATGCTCAGACGTGAGTCCCTTGCTCACTTTGCCACTGGATTCAAGCAAGCCTGGCTGAAGACGGCTGAAATGCCAGAAACCGGTCCTAGGAAGCTTGTTTCCGGTCCAGGGAAGGCATGGCTTGGCAGTTCGGGCTGGACTGTTCCCATGAGGCACAGGGTCAGACTGATTTGCATGTCTGAACTGGGGTGGCAGAGTGGGCTAAAGAACGGTGATGGATCAAACTCGGATCTGTTGACTGGGTGTGAGTGTTTGAATGGTTCTGATGCTCCGTCCATCACCACCCCCTTTTGTACCGCTTTGTTCGCCATAAGTTGGCAGGGTATTCTCAGACGTGAGTCCCTTGCTCACTTTGCCACTGGATTCAAGCATGCCTGGCTGAAGATGGCTGAAACGCCAGAAACCGGTCCTAGAAAGCTTGTTTCCGGTCCAGGGAAGGCATGGCTTGGCAGTTCGGGCTGGACTGTTCCAATGAGGCACAGGGTCAGACTGATTTGCATATGGCCATGTCTGAACTGGGGTGGCAGAGTGGGCTAAAGAACGGTGATGGATCAAACTCGGATCTGTTGACTGGGTGTGAGTGTTTGATTGGTTCCGATGCTCCGTCCATCACCACCTCCTTTTGTACCGCTTTGTTCGCCATAAGTTGGCAGGGTATGCTCAGACGTGAGTCCCTTGCTCACTTTGCCACTGGATTCAAGCAAGCCTGGCTGAAGACGGCTAAAATGCCAGAAACCGGTCCTAGGAA
Source organism: Triturus cristatus (assembly GCF_964204655.1). Lineage (NCBI taxonomy): Eukaryota > Metazoa > Chordata > Amphibia > Caudata > Salamandridae > Triturus > Triturus cristatus. Next base: position 91,958 of record NW_028188506.1, read on the forward strand.
GCTTGTTTCCGGTCCAGGGAAGGCATGGCTTGGCAGTTCGGGCTGGACTGTTCCCATGAGGCACAGGGTCAGACTGATTTGCATGTCTGAACTGGGGTGGCAGAGTGGGCTAAAGAACGGTGATGGATCAAACTCGGATCTGTTGACTGGGTGTGAGTGTTTGAATGGTTCTGATGCTCCGTCCATCACCACCCCCTTTTGTACCGCTTTGTTCGCCATAAGTTGGCAGGGTATGCTCAGACGTGAGTCCCTTGCTCACTTTGCCACTGGATTCAAGCATGCCTGGCTGAAGATGGCTGAAACGCCAGAAACCGGTCCTAGAAAGCTTGTTTCCGGTCCAGGGAAGGCATGGCTTGGCAGTTCGGGCTGGACTGTTCCAATGAGGCACAGGGTCAGACTGATTTGCATATGGCCATGTCTGAACTGGGGTGGCAGAGTGGGCTAAAGAACGGTGATGGATCAAACTCGGATCTGTTGACTGGGTGTGAGTGTTTGATTGGTTCCGATGCTCCGTCCATCACCACCTCCTTTTGTACCGCTTTGTTCGCCATAAGTTGGCAGGGTATGCTCAGACGTGAGTCCCTTGCTCACTTTGCCACTGGATTCAAGCAAGCCTGGCTGAAGACGGCTAAAATGCCAGAAACCGGTCCTAGGAAGCTTGTTTCTGGTCCAGGGAAGGCATGGCTTGGCAGTTCAGGCTGGACTTTTCCCATGAGGCACAGGGTCAGACTGATTTGCATATGGCCATGTCTGAAATGGGGTTGCAGAGTGGGCTAAAGAACGGTGATGGATCAAACTCGGATCTGTTGACTGGGTGTGTGTGTTTGATTGGTTCTGATGCTCCGTCCATCACCACCCCCTTTTGTACCGCTTTATTCGGCATAAATTGGCAGGGTATGCTCAGACGTGAGTCCCTTGCTCACTTTGCCACTGGATTGAAGCAAGTCTGGCTGAAGACGGCTGAAATGCCAGAAACCGGTCCTAGGAAGCTTGTTTCCGGTCCAGGGAAGGCATGGCTTGGCATTTTAGGCTGGACTGCTCCCATGAGGCACAGGGTCAGACTGATTTGCATATGGCCATGTCTGAACTGGGGTGGCAGAGTGGGCTAAATAAAGGTGATGGATCAAACTCGGATCTGGTGACTGGGTGTGAGTGTTTGATTGGTTCTGATGCTCCGTCCATCACCACCCCCTTTTGTACTGCTTTGTTTGCCATAAGTTGGCAGGGTATGCTCAGACGTGAGTCCCTTGCTCACTTTGCAACTGGATTCAAGCAAGCCTGGCTGAAGACGGCTGAAATGCCAGAAACCGGTCCTAGGAAGCTTGTTTCCGGTACAGGGAAGGCATGGCTTGGCAGTTCGGGCTGGACTGTTCCCATGAGGCACAGGGTCAGACTGATTTGCATATGGCCATGTCTGAACTGGGGTGGCAGACTGGGCTAAAGAATGGTGATGGATCAAACTCGGATCTGTTGACTGGGTGTGAGTGTTTGATTGGTTCTGATGCTCCGTCCATCACCACCCCCTTTTGTACTGCTTTGTTCGCCATAAGTTGGCAGGGTATGCTCAGACGTGAGTCCCTTCCTCACTTTGCCACTGGATTCAAGCAAGCCTGGCTGAAGACGGCTGAAATGCCAGAAACCGGTCCTAGGAAGCTTGTATCCGGTCCAGGGAAGGCATGGCTTGGCAGTTCGGGCTGGACTGTTCCCATGAGGCACAGGGTCAGACTGATTTGCATATGGCCATGTCTGAACTGGGGTAGCAGAGTGGGCTAAAGAACGGTGATGGATCAAAGTCGGATCTGTTGACTGGTTGTGAGGGTTTGATTGGTTCTGATGCTCCGTCCATCACCACCCCCTTTTGCACAGCTTTGTTCGCCATAAGTTGTCAGGGTATGCTCAGACGTGAGTCCCTTGCTCACTTTGCCACTGGATTCAAGCAAGCCTGGCTGAAGACGGCTAAAATGCCAGACACCGGTTCTAGGAAGCTTGTTTCTGGTCCAGGGAAGGCATGGCTTGGCAGTTCAGGCTGGACTGTTCCCATGAGGCACAGGGTCAGACTGATTTGCATATGTCCATGTCTGAACTGGGGTGGCAGAGTGGGCTAAAGAACGGTGATGGATCAAACTCGGATCTGTTGACTGGGTGTGAGTGTTTGATTGGTTCTGATGCTCCGTCCATCACCACCCCCTTTTGTACCGCTTTGTTCGCCATAAGTCGGCAGGGTATGCTCAGACGTGAGTCCCTTGCTCTATTTGCCACTGGATTCAAGCAAGCCTGGCTGAAGACGGCTAAAATGCCAGAAACAGGTCCTAGGAAGGTTGTTTCTGGTCCAGGGAAGGCATGGCTTGGCAGTTCAGGCTGGACTGTTCCCATGAGGCACAGGGTCAGACTGATTTGCATATGGCCATGTCTGAAATGGGGTTGCAGAGTGGGCTAAAGAACGGTGATGGATCAAACTCGGATCTGTTGACTGGGTTTGTGTGTTTGATTGGTTCTGATGCTCCGTCCATCACCACCCCCTTTTGTACCGCTTTATTCGCCATAAGTTGGCAGGGTATGCTCAGATGTGAGTCCCTTGCTCACTTTGAAACTGGATTCAAACAATCCTGGCTGAAGACGGCTGAAATGACAGAAACCGGTCCTAGGAAGCTTGTTTCCGGTACAGGGAAGGCATGGCTTGGCAGTTCAGGCTGGACTATTCCCATGAGGCACAGGGTCAGACTGATTTGCATATGGCCATGTCTGAACTGGGGTGGCAGAGTGGGCTAAAGATTTGTGATGGATCAAACTCGGATCTGTTGACTGGGTGTGAGTGTTTGATTGGTTCTGATGCTCCGTCCATCACCACCCCCTTTTGTACTGCTTTGTTCGCCATAAGTTGGCAGGGTATGCTCAGACGTGAGTCCCTTCCTCACTTTGCCACTGGATTCAAGCAAGCCTGGCTGAAGACAGCTGAAATGCCAGAAACCGGTCCTAGGAAGCTTGTTTCCGGTCCAGGGAAGGCATGGCTTGGCAGTTCGGGCTGGACTGTTCCCATGAGGCACAGGGTCAGACTGATTTGCATATGGCCATGTCTGAACTGGGGTAGCAGAGTGGGCTAAAGAACGGTGATGGATCAAAGTCGGATCTGTTGACTGGTTGTGAGGGTTTGATTGGTTCTGATGCTCCGTCCATCACCACCCCCTTTTGCACTGCTTTGTTCGCCATAAGTTGGCAGGGTATGCTCAGACGTGAGTCCCTTGCTCACTTTGCCACTGGATTCAAGCAAGCCTGGCTGAAGACGGCTGAAATGCCAGAAACCGGTCCTAGGAAGCTTGTTTCCGGTCCAGGGAAGGCATGGCTTGGCAGTTCGGGCTGGACTGTTCCCATGAGGCACAGGGTCAGACTGATTTGCATGTCTGAACTGGGGTGGCAGAGTGAGCTAAAGAACGGTGATGGATCAAACTCGGATCTGTTGACTGGGTGTGAGTGTTTGAATGGTTCTGATGCTCCGTCAATCACCACCCCCGTTTGTACCGCTTTGTTCGCCATAAGTTGGCAGGGTATGCTCAGACATGAGTCCCTTGCTCACTTTGCCACTGGATTCAAGCAAGCCTGGCTGAAGACGGCTGAAATGACAGAAACCGGTCCTAGGAAGCTTGTTTCCGGTACAGGGAAGGCATGGCTTGGCAGATCGGGCTGGACTGTTCCCATGAGGCACAGGGTCAGACTGATTTGCATATGGCCATGTCTGAACTGGGGTGGCAGAGTGGGCTAAAGAATGGTGATGGATCAAACTCGGATCTGTTGACTGGGTGTGAGTGTTTGATTGGTTCTGATGCTCCGTCCATCACCACCCCCTTTCGTACTGCTTTGTTCGCCATAAGTTGGCAGGGTATGCTCAGACGTGAGTCCCTTCCTCACTTTGCCACTGGATTCAAGCAAGCCTGGCTGAAGACGTCTGAAATGCCAGAAACCGGTCCTAGGAAGCTTGTTTCCTTTCCAGGGAAGGTATGGCTTGGCAGTTCGGGCTGGACTGTTCCCATGAGGCACAGGGTCTGACTGATTTGCATATGGCCATGTCTGAACTGGGGTAGCAGAGTGGGCTAAAGAACGGTGTTGGATCAAACTCGGATCTGTTGACTGGTTGCGAGTTTTTGATTGGTTCTGATGCTCCGTCCATCACCACCCCCTTTTGCACTGCTTTGTTTGCCATAAGTTGGCAGGGTATGCTCAGACGTGAGTCCCTTGCTCACTTTGCCACTGGATTCAAGCAAGCCTGGCTGAAGATGGCTAAAATTCCAGAAACCGGTCCTAGGAAGCTTGTTTCTGGTCCAGGGAAGGCATGGCTTGGCAGTTCAGGCTGGACTGTTCCCATGAGGCACAGGGTCAGAATGATTTGCATATGGCCATGTCTGAACTGGGGTGGCAGAGTGAGCTAAAGAACGGTGATGGATCAAACTCAGATCTGTTGACTGGGTGTGAGTGTTTGATTGGTTCTGATGCTCCGTCCATCACCACCCCCTTTTGTACCGCTTTGTTCGCCATAAGTTGGCAGGGTATGCTCAGACGTGAGTCCCTTGCTCACTTTGCCACTGGATTCAAGCAAGCCTGGCTGAAGACGGCTAAAATGACAGAAACCGGTCCTAGGAAGCTTGTTTCTGGTCCAGGGAAGGCATGGCTTGGCAGCTCAGGCTGGACTGTTCCCATGAGGCACAGGGTCAGACTGATTTGCATATGGCCATGTCTGAAATGGGGTTGCAGAGTGGGCTAAAGAACGGTGATGGATCAAACTCGGATCTGTTGACTGTGTGTGTGTGTTTGATTGGTTCTGATGCTCCGTCCATCACCACCTCCTTTTATACCGCTTTATTCGCCATAAGTTGGCAGGGTATGCTCAGACGTGAGTCCCTTGCTCACTTTGCCACTGGATTCAAGCAAGCCTGGCTGAAGACGGCTGAAATGCCAGAAACCAGTCCTAGGAAGCTTGTTTCCGGTCCAGGGAAGGCATGGCTTGGCAGTTCAGGCTGGACTGCTCCCATGAGACACAGGGTCAGACTGATTTGCATATGGCCATGTCTGAACTGGGGTGGCAGAGTGGGCTAAATAACAGTGATGGATCAAACACGGATCTGTTGACTGGGTGTGAGTGTTTGATTGGTTCTGATGCTCCGTCCATCACCACCCCCTTTTGTACCGCTTTGTTCACCATAAGTTGGCAGGGTATGCTCAGACGTGAGTCCCTTACTCACTTTGCCACTGGATTCAAGCAAGCCTGGCTGAAGACGGCTGAAATGACAGAAACCAGTCCTAGGAAGCTTGTTTCCGGTACAGGGAAGGCATGGCTTGGCAGTTCGGGCTGGACTGTTCCGATGAGGCACAGGGTCAGACTGATTTGCATATGGCCATGTCTGAACTGGGGTGGCAGAGTGGGCTAAAGAATGGTGATGAATCAAACTCGGATCTGTTGACTGGGTGTGAGTGTTTGATTGGTTCTGATGCTCCGTCCATCACCACCCCCTTTTGTACTGCTTTGTTCGCCATAAGTTGGCAGGGTATGCTCAGACGTGAGTCCCTTCCTCACTTTGCCACTGGATTCAAGCAAGCCTGGCTGAAGACGGCTGAAATGACAGAAACCGGTCCTAGGAATCTTGTTTCCGGTACAGGGAAGGCATGGCTTGGCAGTTCGGGCTGGACTTTTCCCATGAGGCACAGGGTCAGACTGATTTGCATATGGCCATGTCTGAACTGGGGTGGCAGAGTGGGCTAAAGAACGGTGAAGGATCAAACTCGGATCTGTTTACTGGGTGTGAGTTTTTGATTGGTTCTGATGCTCCGTCCATCACCACCCCCTTTTGTACCGCTTTGTTCGCCATAAGTTGGCAGGGTATGCTCAGACGTGAGTCCCTTGCTCACTTTGCCACTGGATTCAAGCAAGCCTGGCTGAAGACGGCTAAAATGCCAGAAACCGGTCCTAGGAAGCTTGTTTCTGGTCCAGGGAAGGCATGGCTTGGCAGTTCAGGCTGGACTGTTCCCATGAGGCACAGGGTCAGACTGATTTGCATATGGCCATGTCTGAACTGGGGTGGCAGAGTGGGCTAAAGAACGGTGATGGATCAAACTCGGATCTGTTGACTGGGTGTGAGTGTTTGATTGGTTCTGATGCTCCGTCCATCACCACCCCCTTTTGTACCGCTTTGTTCGCCATAAGTTGGCAGGGTATGCTCAGACGTGAGTCCCTTGCTCACTTTGCCACTGGATTCAAGCAAGCCTGGCTGAAGACGGCTAAAATGCCAGAAACCGGTCCTAGGAAGCTTGTTTCTGGTCCAGGGAAGGCATGGCTTGGCAGTTCAGGCTGGACTGTTCCCATGAGGCACAGGGTCAGACTGATTTGCATATGGCCATGTCTGAAATGGGGTTGCAGAGTGGGCTAAAGAACGGTGATGGATCAAACTCGGATCTGTTGACTGGGTGTGTGTGTTTGGTTCTGATGCTCCGTCCATCACCACCCCCTTTTGTACCACTTTATTCGCCATAAATTGGCAGGGTATGCTCAGACATGAGTCCCTTGCTCACTTTGCCACTGGATTCAAGCAAGCCTGGCTGAAGACGGCTGAAATGCCAGAAACCGGTCCTAGGAAGCTTGTTTCCGGTCCAGGGAAGGCATGGCTTGGCAGTTCAGGCTGGACTGCTCCCATGAGGCACAGGGTCAGACTGATTTGCATATGGCCATGTCTGAAATGGGGTGGCAGAGTGGGCTAAATAACGGTGATGGATCAAACTCGGATCTGTTGACTGGGTGTGAGTGTTTGATTGGTTCTGATGCTCCGTCCATCACCACCCCCTTTTGTACTGCTTTGTTCGCCATAAGTTGGCAGGGTATGCTCAGACGTGAGTCCCTTCCTCACTTTGCCACTGGATTCAAGCAAGCCTGGCTGAAGACGGCTGAAATGCCAGAAACCGGTCCTAGTAAGCTTGTTTCCGGTCCAGGGAAGGCATGGCTTGGCAGTTCGGGCTGGACTGTTCCCATGAGGCACAGGGTCAGACTGATTTGCATATGGCCATGTCTGAACTGGGGTAGCAGAGTGGGCTAAAGAACGGTGATGGATCAAAGTCGGATCTGTTGACTGGGTGTGAGTGTTTGATTGGTTCTGATGCTCCGTCCATCACCACCCCCTTTTGTACCGCTTTGTTCGCCATAAGTTGGCAGGGTATGCTCAGACGTGAGTCCCTTGCTCACTTTGCCACTGGATTCAAGCAAGCCTGGCTGAAGACGGATAAAATGCCAGAAACCGGTCCTAGGAAGCTTGTTTCTGGTCCAGGGAAGGCATGGCTTGGCAGTTCAGGCTGGACTGTTCCCATGAGGCACACGGTCAGACTGATTTGCATATGGCCATGTCTTAAATGGGGTTGCAGAGTGGGCTAAAGAGCGGTGATGGATCAAACTCGGATCTGTAGACTGGGTGTGTGTGTTTGATTGGTTCTGATGCTCCGTCCATCACCACCCCCTTTTGTACCGCTTTATTCGCCATAAGTTGGCAGGGTAGGCTCAGACGTGAGTCCCTTGCTCACTTTGCCACTGGATTCAAGCAAGCCTGGCTGAAGACGGCTGAAATGCCAGAAACCGGTCCTAGGAAGCTTGTTTCCGGTCCAGGGAAGGCATGGCTTGGCAGTTCAGGCTGGACTGCTCCCATGAGGCACAGGGTCAGACTGATTTGCATATGGCCATGTCTGAACTGGGGTGGCAGAGTGGACTAAATAACGGTGATGGATCAAACACGGATCTGTTGACTGGGTGTGAGTGTTTGAATGGTTCTGATGCTCCGTCCATCACCACCCCCTTTTGTACCGCTTTGTTCACCATAAGTTGGCAGGGTATGCTCAGACGTGAGTCCCTTGCTCACTTTGCCACTGGATTCAAGCAAGCCTGGCTGAAGACGGCTGAAATGATAGAAACCGGTCCTAGGAAGCTTGTTTCCGGTACAGGGAAGGCATGGCTTGGCAGTTCGGGCTGGACTGTTCCCATGAGGCACAGGGTCAGACTGATTTGCATATGGCCATGTCTGAACTGGGGTGGCAGAGTGGGCTAAAGAATGGTGATGGATCAAACTCGTATCTGTTGACTGGGTGTGAGTGTTTGATTGGTTCTGATGCTCCGTCCATCACCACCCCCTTTTGTACTGCTTTGTTCGCCATAAGTTGGCAGGGTATGCTCAGACGTGAGTCCCTTGCTCACTTTGCCACTGGATTCAAGCAAGCCTGGCTGAAGACGGCTGAAATGCCAGAAACCGGTCCTAGGAAGCTTGTTTCCGGTCCAGGGAAGGCATGGCTTGGCAGTTCGGGCTGGACTGTTCCCATGAGGCACAGGGTCAGACTGATTTGCATATGGCCATGTCTGAACTGGGGTAGCGGAGTGGGCTAAAGAACGGTGATGGATCAAAGTCGGATCTGTTGACTGGTTGTGAGGGTTTGATTCGTTCTGATGCTCCGTCCATCACCACCCCCTTTTGCACTGCTTTGTTCGCCATAAGTTGGCAGGGTATGCTCAGACGTGAGTCCCTTGCTCACTTTGCCACTGGATTCAAGCAAGCCTGGCTGAAGACGGCTAAAATGCCAGAAACCGGTCCTAGGAAGCTTGTTTCTGGTCCAGGGAAGGCATGGCTTGGCAGTTCAGGCTGGACTGTTCCCATGAGGCACAGGGTCAGACTGATTTGCATATGGCCATGTCTGAACTGGGGTGGCAGAGTGGGCTAAAGAACGGTGATGGATCAAACTCGGATCTGTTGACTGGGTGTGAGTGTTTTATTGGTTCTGATGCTCCGTCCATCACCACCCCCTTTTGTACCGCTTTGTTCGCCATAAGTTGGCAGGGTATGCTCAGACGTGAGTCCCTTGCTCACTTTGCCACTGGATTCAAGCAAGCCTGGCTGAAGACGGCTGAAATGACAGAAACCAGTCCTAGGAAGCTTGTTTCCGGTACAGGGAAGGCATGGCTTGGCAGTTCGGGCTGGACTGTTCCCATGAGGCAGAGGGTCAGACTGATTTGCATATGGCCATGTCTGAACTGGGGTGGCAGAGTGGGCTAAATAACGGTGATGGATCAAACACGGATCTGTTGACTGGGTGTGAGTGTTTGATTGGTTCTGATGCTCCGTCCATCACCACCCCCTTTTGTACCGCTTTGTTCACCATAAGTTGGCAGGGTATGCTCAGACGTGAGTCCCTTACTCACTTTGCCACTGGATTCAAGCAAGCCTGGCTGAAGACGGCTGAAATGACAGAAACCAGTCCTAGGAAGCTTGTTTCCGGTACAGGGAAGGCATGGCTTGGCAGTTCGGGCTGGACTGTTCCCATGAGGCACAGGGTCAGACTGATTTGCATATGGCCATGTCTGAACTGGGGTGGCAGAGTGGGCTAAAGAATGGTGATGAATCAAACTCGGATCTGTTGACTGGGTGTGAGTGTTTGATTGGTTCTGATGCTCCGTCCATCACCACCCCCTTTTGTACTGCTTTGTTCGCCATAAGTTGGCAGGGTATGCTCAGACGTGAGTCCCTTCCTCACTTTGCCACTGGATTCAAGCAAGCCTGGCTGAAGACGGCTGAAATGACAGAAACCGGTCCTAGGAATCTTGTTTCCGGTACAGGGAAGGCATGGCTTGGCAGTTAGGGCTGGACTTTTCCCATGAGGCACAGGGTCAGACTGATTTGCATATGGCCATGTCTGAACTGGGGTGGCAGAGTGGGCTAAAGAACGGTGATGGATCAAACTCGGATCTGTTTACTGGGTGTGAGTTTTTGATTGGTTCTGATGCTCCGTCCATCACCACCCCCTTTTGTACCGCTTTGTTCGCCATAAGTTGGCAGGGTATGCTCAGACGTGAGTCCCTTGCTCACTTTGCCACTGGATTCAAGCAAGCCTGGCTGAAGACGGCTAAAATGCCAGAAACCGGTCCTAGGAAGCTTGTTTCTGGTCCAGGGAAGGCATGGCTTGGCAGTTCAGGCTGGACTGTTCCCATGAGGCACAGGGTCAGACTGATTTGCATATGGCCATGTCTGAACTGAGGTGGCAGAGTGGGCTAAAGAACGGTGATGGATCAAACTCGGATCTGTTGACTGGGTGTGAGTGTTTGATTGGTTCTGATGCTCCGTCCATCACCACCCCCTTTTGTACCGCTTTGTTCGCCATAAGTTGGCACGGTATGCTCAGACGTGAGTCCCTTGCTCACTTTGCCACTGGATTCAAGCAAGCCTGGCTGAAGACGGCTAAAATGCCAGAAACCGGTCCTAGGAAGCTTGTTTCTGGTCCAGGGAAGGCATGGCTTGGCAGTTCAGGCTGGACTGTTCCCATGAGGCACAGGGTCAGACTGATTTGCTTATGGCCATGTCTGAAATGGGGTTGCAGAGTGGGCTAAAGAACGGTGATGGATCAAACTCGGATCTGTTGACTGGGTGTGTGTGTTTGATTGGTTCTGATGCTCCGTCCATCACCACCCCCTTTTGTACCACTTTATTCGCCATAAATTGGCAGGGTATGCTCAGACATGAGTCCCTTGCTCACTTTGCCACTGGATTCAAGCAAGCCTGGCTGAAGACGGCTGAAATGCCAGAAACCGGTCCTAGGAAGCTTGTTTCCGGTCCAGGGAAGGCATGGCTTGGCAGTTCAGGCTGGACTGCTCCCATGAGGCACAGGGTCAGACTGATTTGCATATGGCCATGTCTGAAATGGGGTGGCAGAGTGGGCTAAATAACGGTGATGGATCAAACTCGGATCTGTTGACTGGGTGTGAGTGTTTTATTGGTTCTGATGCTCCGTCCATCACCACCCCCTTTTGTACTGCTTTGTTCGCCATAAGTTGGCAGGGTATGCTCAGACGTGAGTCCCTTCCTCACTTTGCCACTGGATTCAAGCAAGCCTGGCTGAAGACGGCTGAAATGCCAGAAACCGGTCCTAGGAAGCTTGTTTCCGGTCCAGGGAAGGCATGGCTTGGCAGTTCGGGCTGGACTGTTCCCATGAGGCACAGGGTCAGACTGATTTGCATATGGCCATGTCTGAACTGGGGTAGCAGAGTGGGCTAAAGAACGGTGATGGATCAAAGTCGGATTTGTTGACTGGTTGTGAGGGTTTGATTGGTTCTGATGCTCCGTCCATCACCACCCCCTTTTGCACTGCTTTGTTCGCCATAAGTTGGCAGGGTATGCTCAGACGTGAGTCCCTTGCTCAATTTGCCACTGGATTCAAGCAAGCCTGGCTGAAGATGGCTAAAATGCCAGAAACCGGTCCTAGGAATCTTGTTTCTGGTCCAGGGAAGGCATGGCTTGGCAGTTCCGGCTGGACTGTTCCCATGAGGCACAGGGTCAGACTGATTTGCATATGGCCATGTCTGAACTGGGGTGGCAGAGTGGGCTAAAGAACGGTGATGAATCAAACTCGGATCTGTTGACTGGGTGTGAGTGTTTGATTGGTTCTGATGCTCTGTCCATCACCACCCCCTTTTGTACCGCTTTGTTCGCCATAAGTTGGCAGGGTATGCTCAGACGTGAGTCCCTTGCTCACTTTGCCACTGGATTCAAGCAAGCCTGGCTGAAGACGGATAAAATGCCAGAAACCGGTCCTAGGAAGCTTGTTTCTGGTCCAGGGAAGGCATGGCTTGGCAGTTCAGGCTGGACTGTTCCCATGAGGCACACGGTCAGACTGATTTGCATATGGCCATGTCTGAAATGGGGTTGCAGAGTGGGCTAAAGAACGGTGATGGATCAAACTCGGATCTGTAGACTGGGTGTGTGTGTTTGATTGGTTCTGATGCTCCGTCCATCACCACCCCCTTTTGTACCGCTTTGTTCGCCATAAGTTGGCAGGGTATGCTCAGACGTGAGTCCCTTGCTCACTTTGCCACTGGATTCAAGCAAGCCTGGCTGAAGACGGCTAAAATGCCAGAAACCGGTCCTAGGAAGCTTGTTTCTGGTCCAGGGAAGGCATGGCTTGGCAGTTCAGGCTGGACTGTTCCCATGAGGCACAGGGTCAGACTGATTTGCATATGGCCATGTCTGAAATGGGGTTGCAGAGTGGGCTAAAGAACGGTGATGGATCAAACTCGGATCTGTTGACTGGGTGTGTGTGTTTGATTGGTTCTGATGCTCCGTCCATCACCACCCCCTTTTGTACCACTTTATTCGCCATAAATTGGCAGGGTATGCTCAGACATGAGTCCCTTGCTCACTTTGCCACTGGGTTCAAGCAAGCCTGGCTGAAGACGGCTGAAATGCCAGAAACCGGTCCTAGGAAGCTTGTTTCCGGTCCAGGGAAGGCATGGCTTGGCAGTTCAGGCTGGACTGCTCCCATGAGGCACAGGGTCAGACTGATTTGCATATGGCCATGTCTGAAATGGGGTGGCAGAGTGGGCTAAATACCGGTGATGGATCAAACTCGGATCTGTTGACTGGGTGTGAGTGTTTTATTGGTTCTGATGCTCCGTCCATCACCACCCCCTTTTGTACTGCTTTGTTCGCCATAAGTTGGCAGGGTATGCTCAGACGTGAGTCCCTTCCTCACTTTGCCACTGGATTCAAGCAAGCCTGGCTGAAGACGGCTGAAATGCCAGAAACCGGTCCTAGGAAGCTTGTTTCCGGTCCAGGGAAGGCATGGCTTGGCAGTTCGGGCTGGACTGTTCCCATGAGGCACAGGGTCAGACTGATTTGCATATGGCCATGTCTGAACTGGGGTAGCAGAGTGGGCTAAAGAACGGTGATGGATCAAAGTCGGATCTGTTGACTGGTTGTGAGGGTTTGATTGGTTCTGATGCTCCGTCCATCACCACCCCCTTTTGCACTGCTTTGTTCGCCATAAGTTGGCAGGGTATGCTCAGACGTGAGTCCCTTGCTCAATTTGCCACTGGATTCAAGCAAGCCTGGCTGAAGATGGCTAAAATGCCAGAAACCGGTCCTAGGAATCTTGTTTCTGGTCCAGGGAAGGCATGTCTTGGCAGTTCAGGCTGGACTGTTCCCATGAGGCACAGGGTCAGACTGATTTGCATATGGCCATGTCTGAACTGGGGTGGCAGAGTGGGCTAAAGAACGGTGATGAATCAAACTCGGATCTGTTGACTGGGTGTGAGTGTTTGATTGGTTCTGATGCTCCGTCCATCACCACCCACTTTTGTACCGCTTTGTTCGCCATAAGTTGGCAGGGTATGCTCAGACGTGAGTCCCTTGCTCACTTTGCCACTGGATTCAAGCAAGCCTGGCTGAAGACGGATAAAATGCCAGAAACCGGTCCTAGGAAGCTTGTTTCTGGTCCAGGGAAGGCATGGCTTGGCAGTTCAGGCTGGACTGTTCCCATGAGGCACACGGTCAGACTGATTTGCATATGGCCATGTCTGAAATGGGGTTGCAGAGTGGGCTAAAGAACGGTGATGGATCAAACTCGGATCTGTAGACTGGGTGTGTGTGTTTGATTGGTTCTGATGCTCCGTCCATCACCACCCCCTTTTGTACCGCTTTATTCGCAATAAGTTGGCAGGGTAGGCTCAGACGTGAGTCCCTTGCTCACTTTGCCACTGGATTCAAGCAAGCCTGGCTGAAGACGGCTGAATTGCGAGAAACCGATCCTAGGAAGCTTGTTTCCGGTCCAGGGAAGGCATGGCTTGGCAGTTCAGGCTGGACTGCTCCCATGAGGCACAGGGTCAGACTGATTTGCATATGGCCATGTCTGAACTGGGGTGGCAGAGTGGACTAAATAACGGTGATGGATCAAACACGGATCTGTTGACTGGGTGTGAGTGTTTGAATGGTTCTGATGCTCCGTCCATCACCACCCCCTTTTGTACCGCTTTGTTCACCATAAGTTGGCAGGGTATGCTCAGACGTGAGTCCCTTGCTCACTTTGCCACTGGATTCAAGCAAGCCTGGCTGAAGACGGCTGAAATGACAGAAACCGGTCCTAGGAAGCTTGTTTCCGGTACAGGGAAGGCATGGCTTGGCAGTTCGGGCTGGACTGTTCCCATGAGGCACAGGGTCAGACTGATTTGCATATGGCCATGTCTGAACTGGGGTGGCAGAGTGGGCTAAAGAATGGTGATGGATCAAACTCGGATCTGTTGACTGGGTGTGAGTGTTTGATTGGTTCTGATGCTCCGTCCATCACCACCCCCTTTTGTACTGCTTTGTTCGCCATAAGTTGGCAGGGTATGCTCAGACGTGAGTCCCTTGCTCACTTTGCCACTGGATTCAAGCAAGCCTGGCTGAAGACGGCTCAAATGCCAGAAACAGGTCCTAGGAAGCTTGTTTCTGGTCCAGGGAAGGTATGGCTTGGCAGTTCGGGCTGGACTGTTCCCATGAGGCACAGGGTCAGACTGATTTGCATATGGCCATGTCTGAACTGGGGTAGCAGAGTGGGCTAAAGAACGGTGATGGATCAAAGTCGGATCTGTTGACTGGTTGTGAGGGTTTGATTCGTTCTGATGCTCCGTCCATCACCACCCCCTTTTGCACTGCTTTGTTCGCCATAAGTTGACAGGGTATGCTCAGACGTGAGTCCCTTGCTCACTTTGCCACTGGATTCAAGCAAGCCTGCCTGAAGACGGCTGAAATGCCAGAAACCGGTCCTAGGAAGCTTGTTTCCGGTCCAGGGAAGGCATGGCTTGGCAGTTCGGGCTGGACTGTTCCCATGAGGCACAGGGTCAGACTGATTTGCATGTCTGAACTGGGGTGGCAGAGTGGGCTAAAGAACGGTGATGGATCAAACTCGGATCTGTAGACTGGGTGTGTGTGTTTGATTGGTTCTGATGCTCCGTCCATCACCACCCCCTTTTGTACCGCTTTATTCGCCATAAGTTGGCAGGGTAGGCTCAGACGTGAGTCCCTTGCTCACTTTGCCACTGGATTCAAGCAAGCCTGGCTGAAGACGGCTGAATTGCGAGAAACCAGTCCTAGGAAGCTTGTTTCCGGTCCAGGGAAGGCATGGCTTGGCAGTTCAGGCTGGACTGCTCCCATGAGGCACAGGGTCAGACTGATTTGCATATGGCCATGTCTGAACTGGGGTGGCAGTGTGGACTAAATAACGGTGATGGATCAAACACGGATCTGTTGACTGGGTGTGAGTGTTTGAATGGTTCTGATGCTCCGTCCATCACCACCCCCTTTTGTACAGCTTTGTTCACCATAAGTTGGCAGGGTATGCTCAGACGTGAGTCCCTTGCTCACTTTGCCACTGGATTCAAGCAAGCCTGGCTGAAGACGGCTGAAATGACAGAAACCGGTCCTAGGAAGCTTGTTTCCGGTACAGGGAAGGCATGGCTTGGCAGTTCGGGCTGGACTGTTCCCATGAGGCACAGGGTCAGACTGATTTGCATATGGCCATGTCTGAACTGGGGTGGCAGAGTGGGCTAAAGAATGGTGATGGATCAAACTCGGATCTGTTGACTGGGTGTGAGTGTTTGATTGGTTCTGATGCTCCGTCCATCACCACCCCCTTTTGTACTGCTTTGTTCGCCATAAGTTGGCAGGGTATGCTCAGACGTGAGTCCCTTGCTCACTTTGCCACTGGATTCAAGCAAGCCTGGCTGAAGACGGCTCAAATGCCAGAAACCGGTCCTAGGAAGCTTGTTTCCGGTCCAGGGAAGGCATGGCTTGGCAGTTCGGGCTGGACTGTTCCCATGAGGCACAGGGTCAGACTGATTTGCATATGGCCATGTCTGAACTGGGGTAGCAGAGTGGGCTAAAGAACGGTGATGGATCAAAGTCGGATCTGTTGACTGGTTGTGAGGGTTTGATTCGTTCTGATGCTCCGTCCATCACCACCCCCTTTTGCACTGCTTTGTTCGCCATAAGTTGACAGGGTATGCTCAGACGTGAGTCCCTTGCTCACTTTGCCACTGGATTCAAGCAAGCCTGCCTGAAGACGGCTGAAATGCCAGAAACCGGTCCTAGGAAGCTTGTTTCCGGTCCAGGGAAGGCATGGCTTGGCAGTTCGGGCTGGACTGTTCCCATGAGGCACAGGGTCAGACTGATTTGCATGTCTGAACTGGGGTGGCAGAGTGGGCTAAAGAATGGTGATGGATCAAACTCGGATATGTTGACTGGGTGTGAGTGTTTGAATGGTTCTGATGCTCCGTCCATCACCACCCCCTTTTGTACCACTTTGTTCGCCATAAGTTGGCAGGGTATGCTCAGACGTGAGTCCCTTGCTCTCTTTGCCACTAGATTCAAGCAAGCCTGGCTGAAGACGGCTAAAATGCCAGAAACCGGTCCTAGGAAGCTTGTTTCTGGTCCAGGGAAGGCATGGCTTGGCAGTTCAGGCTGGACTGTTCCCATGAGGCACAGGGTCAGACTGATTTGCATATGGCCATGTCTGAAATGGGGTTGCAGAGGGCTAAAGAACGGTGATGGATCAAACTTGGATCTGTTGACTGGATGTGTGTGTTTGATTGGTTCTGATGCTCCGTCCATCACCACCCCCTTTTGTACCGCTTTATTCGCCATAAATTGGCAGGGTATGCTCAGACATGAGTCACTTGCTCACTTTGCCACTGGATTCAAGCAAGCCTGGCTGAAGACGGCTGAAATGCCAGAAACCGGTCCTAGGAAGCTTGTTTCCGGTCCAGGGAAGGCATGGCTTGGCAGTTCAGGCTGGACTGCTCCCATGAGGCACAGGGTCAGAGTGATTTGCATATGGCCATGTCTGAACTGGGGTGGCAGAGTGGGCTAAATAACGGTGATGGATCAAACTCGGATCTGTTGACTGGGTGTGAGTGTTTGATTGGTTCTGATGCTACTTCCATCACCACCCCCTTTTGTACTGCTTTGTTCGCCATAAGTTCGCAGGGTATGCTCAGACGTGAGTCCCTTCCTCACTTTGCCACTGGATTCAAGCAAGCCTGGCTGAAGACGGCTGAAATGCCAGAAACCGGTCCTAGGAAGTTTGTTTCCGGTCCAGGGAAGGCATGGCTTGGCAGTTCGGGCTGGACTGTTCCCATGAGGCACAGGGTCAGACTGATTTGCATATGGCCATGTCTGAACTGGGGTAGCAGAGTGGGCTAAAGAACGGTGATGGATCAAAGTCGGATCTGTTGACTGGTTGTGAGGGTTTGATTGGTTCTGATGCTCCGTCCATCACCACCCCCTTTTGCACTGCTTTGTTCGCCATAAGTTGGCAGGGTATGCTCAGACGTGAGTCCCTTGCTCACTTTGCCACTGGATTCAAGCAAGCCTGGCTGAAGATGGTTAAAATGCCAGAAACCGGTCCTAGGAAGCTTATTTCTGGTCCAGGGAAGGCATGGCTTGGCAGTTCAGGCTGGACTGTTCCCATGAGGCACAGGGTCAGACTGATTTGCATATGGCCATGTCTGAACTGGGGTGGCAGAGTGGGCTAAAGAACGGTGATGTATCAAACTCGGATCTGTTGACTGGGTGTGAGTGTTTGATTGGTTCTGATGCTCCGTCCATCACCACCCCCTTTTGTACCGCTTTGTTCGCCATAAGTTGGCAGGGTATGCTCAGACGTGAGTCCCTTGCTCACTTTGCCACTGGATTCAAGCAAGTCCGGCTGAAGACAGATAAAATGCCAGAAACCGGTCCTAGGAAGCTTGTTTCTGGTCCAGGGAAGGCATGGCTTGGCAGTTCAGGCTGGACTGTTCCCATGAGGCACAGGGTCAGACTGATTTGCATATGGCCATGTCTGAAATGGGGTTGCAGAGTGGGCTAAAGAACGGTGATGGATCAAACACGGATCTGTTGACTGGGTGTGTGTGTTTGATTGGTTCTGATGCTCCGTCCATCACCAGCCCCTTTTGTACCGCTTTGTTCACCATAAGTTGGCAGGGTATGCTCAGACGTGAGTCCCTTGCTCACTTTGCCACTGGATTCAAGCAAGCCTGACTGAAGACGGCTGAAATGACAGAAACCGGTCCTAGGAAGCTTGTTTCCGGTACAGGGAAGGCATGGCTTGGCAGTTCGGGCTGGACTGTTCCCATGATGCACAGGGTCAGACTGATTTGCATATGGCCATGTCTGAACTGGGGTGGCAGAGTGGGCTAAATAACGATGATGGATCAAACACGGATCTGTTGACTGGGTGTGAGTGTTTGAATGGTTCTGATGCTCCGTCCATCACCACCCCCTTTTGTACCGCTTTGTTCACCATAAGTTGGCAGGGTATGCTCAGACGTGAGTCCCTTGCTCACTTTGCCACTGGATTCAAGCAAGCCTGGCTGAAGACGGCTGAATTGACAGAAACCGGTCCTAGGAAGCTTGTTTCCGGTACAGGGAAGGCATGGCTTGGCAGTTCGGGCTGGACTGTTCCCATGATGCACAGGGTCAGACTGATTTGCATATGGCCATGTCTGAACTGGGGTGGCAGAGTGGGCTAAATAACGGTGATGGATCAAACACGGATCTGTTGACTGGGTGTGAGTGTTTGAATGGTTCTGATGCTCCGTCCATCACCACCCCCTTTTGTACCGCTTTGTTCACCATAAGTTGGCAGGGTATGCTCAGACGTGAGTCCCTTGCTCACTTTGCCACTTGATTCAAGCAAGCCTGGCTGAAGACGGCTGAAATGACAGAAACCGGTCCTAGGAAGCTTGTTTCCGGTAAAGGGAAGGCATGGCTTGGCAGTTCGGGCTGGACTGTTCCCATGAGGCACAGGGTCAGACTGATTTGCATATGGCCATGTCTGAACTGGGGTGGCAGAGTGGGCTAAAGAATGGTGATGGATCAAACTCGGATCTGTTGACTGGGTGTGAGTGTTTGATTGGTTCTGATGCTCCGTCCATCACCACCCCCTTTTGTACTGCTTTGTTCGCCATAAGTTGGCAGGGTATGCTCAGACGTGAGTCCCTTGCTCACTTTGCCACTGGATTCAAGCAAGCCTGGCTGAAGATGGCTCAAATGCCAGAAACCGGTCCTAGGAAGCTTGTTTCCGGTCCAGGGAAGGCATGGCTTGGCAGTTCGGGCTGGACTGTTCCCATGAGGCACAGGGTCAGACTGATTTGCATATGGCCATGTCTGAACTGGGGTAGCAGAGTGGGCTAAAGAACGGTGATGGATCAAAGTCGGATCTGTTGACTGGTTGTGAGGGTTTGATTCGTTCTGATGCTCCGTCCATCACCACCCCCTTTTGCACTGCTTTGTTCGCCATAAGTTGACAGGGTATGCTCAGACGTGAGTCCCTTGCTCACTTTGCCACTGGATTCAAGCAAGCCTGCCTGAAGACGGCTGAAATGCCAGAAACCGGTCCTAGGAAGCTTGTTTCCGGTCCAGGGAAGGCATGGCTTGGCAGTTCGGGCTGGACTGTTCCCATGAGGCACAGGGTCAGACTGATTTGCATGTCTGAACTGGGGTGGCAGAGTGGGCTAAAGAACGGTGATGGATCAAACTCGGATCTGTAGACTGGGTGTGTGTGTTTGATTGGTTCTGATGCTCCGTCCATCACCACCCCTTTTTGTACCGCTTTATTCGCCATAAGTTGGCAGGGTAGGCTCAGACGTGAGTCCCTTGCTCACTTTGCCACTGGATTCAAGCAAGCCTGGCTGAAGACGGCTGAATTGCGAGAAACCGGTCCTAGGAAGCTTGTTTCCGGTCCAGGGAAGGCATGGCTTGGCAGTTCAGGCTGGACTGCTCCCATGAGGCACAGGGTCAGACTGATTTGCATATGGCCATGTCTGAACTGGGGTGGCAGAGTGGACTAAATAACGGTGATGGATCAAACACGGATCTGTTGACTGGGTGTGAGTGTTTGAATGGTTCTGATGCTCCGTCCATCACCACCCCCTTTTGTACCGCTTTGTTCACCATAAGTTGGCAGGGTATGCTCAGACGTGAGTCCCTTGCTCACTTTGCCACTGGATTCAAGCAAGCCTGGCTGAAGACGGCTGAAATGACAGAAACCGGTCCTAGGAAGCTTGTTTCCGGTACAGGGAAGGCATGGCTTGGCAGTTCGGGCTGGACTGTTCCCATGAGGCACAGGGTCAGACTGATTTGCATATGGCCATGTCTGAACTGGGGTGGCAGAGTGGGCTAAAGAATGGTGATGGATCAAACTCGGATCTGTTGACTGGGTGTGAGTGTTTGATTGGTTCTGATGCTCCGTCCATCACCACCCCCTTTTGTACTGCTTTGTTCGCCATAAGTTGGCAGGGTATGCTCAGACGTGAGTCCCTTGCTCACTTTGCCACTGGATTCAAGCAAGCCTGGCTGAAGACGGCTCAAATGCCAGAAACCGGTCCTAGGAAGCTTGTTTCCGGTCCAGGGAAGGCATGGCTTGGCAGTTCGGGCTGGACTGTTCCCATGAGGCACAGGGTCAGACTGATTTGCATATGGCCATGTCTGAACTGGGGTAGCAGAGTGGGCTAAAGAACGGTGATGGATCAAAGTCGGATCTGTTGACTGGTTGTGAGGGTTTGATTCGTTCTGATGCTCCGTCCATCACCACCCCCTTTTGCACTGCTTTGTTCGCCATAAGTTGACAGGGTATGCTCAGACGTGAGTCCCTTGCTCACTTTGCCACTGGATTCAAGCAAGCCTACCTGAAGACGGCTGAAATGCCAGAAACCGGTCCTAGGAAGCTTGTTTCCGGTCCAGGGAAGGCATGGCTTGGCAGTTCGGGCTGGACTGTTCCCATGAGGCACAGGGTCAGACTGATTTGCATGTCTGAACTGGGGTGGCAGAGTGGGCTAAAGAACGGTGATGGATCAAACTCGGATATGTTGACTGGGTGTGAGTGTTTGAATGGTTCTGATGCTCCGTCCATCACCACCCCCTTTTGTACCACTTTGTTTGCCATAAGTTGGCAGGGTATGCTCAGACGTGAGTCCCTTGCTCTCTTTGCCACTGGATTCAAGCAAGCCTGGCTGAAGACGGCTAAAATGCCAGAAACCGGTCCTAGGAAGCTTGTTTCTGGTCCAGGGAAGGCATGGCTTGGCAGTTCAGGCTGGACTGTTCCCATGAGGCACAGGGTCAGACTGATTTGCATATGGCCATGTCTGAAATGGGGTTGCAGAGTGGGCTAAAGAACGGTGATGGATCAAACTTGGATCTGTTGACTGGATGTGTGTGTTTGATTGGTTCTGATGCTCCGTCCATCACCACCCCCTTTTGTACCGCTTTATTCGCCATAAATTGGCAGGGTATGCTCAGACATGAGTCCCTTGCTCACTTTGCCACTGGATTCAAGCAAGCCTGGCTGAAGACGGCTGAAATGCCAGAAACCGGTCCTAGGAAGCTTGTTTCCGGTCCAGGGAAGGCATGGCTTGGCAGTTCAGGCTGGACTGCTCCCATGAGGCACAGGGTCAGACTGATTTGCATATGGCCATGTCTGAACTGGGGTGGCAGAGTGGGCTAAATAACGGTGATAGATCAAACTCGGATCTGTTGACTGGGTGTGAGTGTTTGATTGGTTCTGATGCTACTTCCATCACCACCCCCTTTTGTACTGCTTTGTTCGCCATAAGTTCGCAGGGTATGCTCAGACGTGAGTCCCTTCCTCACTTTGCCACTGGATTCAAGCAAGCCTGGCTGAAGACGGCTGAAAAGCCAGAAACCGGTCCTAGGAAGTTTGTTTCCGGTCCAGGGAAGGCATGGCTTGGCAGTTCGGGCTGGACTGTTCCCATGAGGCACAGGGTCAGACTGATTTGCATATGGCCATGTCTGAACTGGGGTAGCAGAGTGGGATAAAGAACGGTGATGGATCAAAGTCGGATCTGTTGACTGGTTGTGAGGGTTTGATTGGTTCTGATGCTCCGTCCATCACCACCCCCTTTTGCACTGCTTTGTTCGCCATAAGTTGGCAGGGTATGCTCAGACGTGTGTCCCTTGCTCACTTTGCCACTGGATTCAAGCAAGCCTGGCTGAAGATGGTTAAAATGCCAGAAACCGGTCCTAGGAAGCTTATTTCTGGTCCAGGGAAGGCATGGCTTGGCAGTTCAGGCTGGACTGTTCCCATGAGGCACAGGGTCAGACTGATTTGCATATGGCCATGTCTGAACTGGGGTGGCAGAGTGGGCTAAAGAACGGTGATGTATCAAACTCGGATCTGTTGACTGGGTGTGAGTGTTTGATTGGTTCTGATGCTCCGTCCATCACCACCCCCTTTTGTACCGCTTTGTTCGCCATAAGTTGGCAGGGTATGCTCAGACGTGAGTCCCTTGCTCACTTTGCCACTGGATTCAAGCAAGTCCGGCTGAAGACGTATAAAATGCCAGAGACCGGTCCTAGGAAGCTTGTTTCTGGTCCAGGGAAGGCATGGCTTGGCAGTTCAGGCTGGACTGTTCCCATGAGGCACAGGGTCAGACTGATTTGCATATGGCCATGTCTGAACTGGGGTGGCAGAGTGGGCTAAAGAACGGTGATGGATCAAAGTCGGATCTGTTGACTGGTTGTGAGGGTTTGATTCGTTCTGATGCTCCGTCCATCACCACCCCCTTTTGCACTGCTTTGTTCGCCATAAGTTGACAGGGTATGCTCAGACGTGAGTCCCTTGCTCACTTTGCCACTGGATTCAAGCAAGCCTGCCTGAAGACGGCTGAAATGCCAGAAACCGGTCCTAGGAAGCTTGTTTCCGGTCCAGGGAAGGCATGGCTTGGCAGTTCGGGCTGGACTGTTCCCATGAGGCACAGGGTCAGACTGATTTGCATGTCTGAACTGGGGTGGCAGAGTGGGCTAAAGAATGGTGATGGATCAAACTCGGATATGTTGACTGGGTGTGAGTGTTTGAATGGTTCTGATGCTCCGTCCATCACCACCCCCTTTTGTACCACTTTGTTCGCCATAAGTTGGCAGGGAATGCTCAGACGTGAGTCCCTTGCTCTCTTTGCCACTGGATTCAAGCAAGCCTGGCTGAAGACGGCTAAAATGCCAGAAACCGGTCCTAGGAAGCTTGTTTCTGGTCCAGGGAAGGCATGGCTTGGCAGTTCAGGCTGGACTGTTCCCATGAGGCACAGGGTCAGACTGATTTGCATATGGCCATGTCTGAAATGGGGTTGCAGAGGGCTAAAGAACGGTGATGGATCAAACTTGGATCTGTTGACTGGATGTGTGTGTTTGATTGGTTCTGATGCTCCGTCCATCACCACCCCCTTTTGTACCGCTTTATTCGCCATAAATTTGCAGGGTATGCTCAGACATGAGTCACTTGCTCACTTTGCCACTGGATTCAAGCAAGCCTGGCTGAAGACGGCTGAAATGCCAGAAACCGGTCCTAGGAAGCTTGTTTCCGGTCCAGGGAAGGCATGGCTTGGCAGTTCAGGCTGGACTGCTCCCATGAGGCACAGGGTCAGAGTGATTTGCATATGGCCATGTCTGAACTGGGGTGGCAGAGTGGGCTAAATAACGGTGATGGATCAAACTCGGATCTGTTGACTGGGTGTGAGTGTTTGATTGGTTCTGATGCTACTTCCATCACCACCCCCTTTTGTACTGCTTTGTTCGCCATAAGTTCGCAGGGTATGCTCAGACGTGAGTCCCTTCCTCACTTTGCCACTGGATTCAAGCAAGCCTGGCTGAAGACGGCTGAAATGCCAGAAACCGGTCCTAGGAAGTTTGTTTCTGGTCCAGGGAAGGCATGGCTTGGCAGTTCGGGCTGGACTGTTCCCATGAGGCACAGGGTCAGACTGATTTGCATATGGCCATGTCTGAACTGGGGTAGCAGAGTGGGCTAAAGAACGGTGATGGATCAAAGTCGGATCTGTTGACTGGTTGTGAGGGTTTGATTGGTTCTGATGCTCCGTCCATCACCACCCCCTTTTGCACTGCTTTGTTCGCCATAAGTTGGCAGGGTATGCTCAGACGTGAGTCCCTTGCTCACTTTGCCACTGGATTCAAGCAAGCCTGGCTGAAGATGGTTAAAATGCCAGAAACCGGTCCTAGGAAGCTTATTTCTGGTCCAGGGAAGGCATGGCTTGGCAGTTCAGGCTGGACTGTTCCCATGAGGCACAGGGTCAGACTGATTTGCATATGGCCATGTCTGAACTGGGGTGGCAGAGTGGGCTAAAGAACGGTGATGTATCAAACTCGGATCTGTTGACTGGGTGTGAGTGTTTGATTGGTTCTGATGCTCCGTCCATCACCACCCCCTTTTGTACCGCTTTGTTCGCCATAAGTTGGCAGGGTATGCTCAGACGTGAGTCCCTTGCTCACTTTGCCACTGGATTCAAGCAAGTCCGGCTGAAGACGGATAAAATGCCAGAAACCGGTCCTAGGAAGCTTGTTTCTGGTCCAGGGAAGGCATGGCTTGGCAGTTCAGGCTGGACTGTTCCCATGAGGCACAGGGTCAGACTGATTTGCATATGGCCATGTCTGAAATGGGGTTGCAGAGTGGGCTAAAGAACGGTGATGGATCAAACTCGGATCTGTTGACTGGGTGTGTGTGTTTGATTGGTTCTGATGCTCCGTCCATCACCAGCCCCTTTTGTACCGCTTTGTTCACCATAAGTTGGCAGGGTATGCTCAGACGTGAGTCCCTTGCTCACTTTGCCACTGGATTCAAGCAAGCCTGACTGAAGACGGCTGAAATGACAGAAACCGGTCCTAGGAAGCTTGTTTCCGGTACAGGGAAGGCATGGCTTGGCAGTTCGGGCTGGACTGTTCCCATGATGCACAGGGTCAGACTGATTTGCATATGGCCATGTCTGAACTGGGGTGGCAGAGTGGGCTAAATAACGATGATGGATCAAACACGGATCTGTTGACTGGGTGTGAGTGTTTGAATGGTTCTGATGCTCCGTCCATCACCACCCCCTTTTGTACCGCTTTGTTCACCATAAGTTGGCAGGGTATGCTCAGACGTGAGCCCCTTGCTCACTTTGCCACTGGATTCAAGCAAGCCTGGCTGAAGACGGCTGAATTGACAGAAACCGGTCCTAGGAAGCTTGTTTCCGGTACAGGGAAGGCATGGCTTGGCAGTTCGGGCTGGACTGTTCCCATGATGCACAGGGTCAGACTGATTTGCATATGGCCATGTCTGAACTGGGGTGGCAGAGTGGGCTAAATAACGGTGATGGATCAAACACGGATCTGTTGACTGGGTGTGAGTGTTTGAATGGTTCTGATGCTCCGTCCATCACCACCCCCTTTTGTACCGCTTTGTTCACCATAAGTTGGCAGGGTATGCTCAGACGTAAGTCCCTTGCTCACTTTGCCACTGGATTCAAGCAAGCCTGGCTGAAGACGGCTGAAATGACAGAAACCGGTCCTAGGAAGCTTGTTTCCGGTACAGGGAAGGCATGGCTTGGCAGTTCGGGCTGGACTGTTCCCATGAGGCACAGGGTCAGACTGATTTGCAAATGGCCATGTCTGAACTGGGGTGGCAGAGTGGGCTAAAGAATGGTGATGGATCAAACTCGGATCTGTTGACTGGGTGTGAGTGTTTGATTGGTTCTGATGCTCCGTCCATCACCACCCCCTTTTGTACTGCTTTGTTTGCCATAAGTTGGCAGGGTATGCTCAGACGTGAGTCCCTTGCTCACTTTGCCACTGGATTCAAGCAAGCCTGGCTGAAGATGGCTCAAATGCCAGAAACCGGTCCTAGGAAGCTTGTTTCCGGTCCAGGGAAGGCATGGCTTGGCAGTTCGGGCTGGACTGTTCCCATGAGGCACAGGGTCAGACTGATTTGCATATGGCCATGTCTGAACTGGGGTAGCAGAGTGGGCTAAAGAACGGTGATGGATCAAAGTCGGATCTGTTGACTGGTTGTGAGGGTTTGATTCGTTCTGATGCTCCGTCCATCACCACCCCCTTTTGCACTGCTTTGTTCGCCATAAGTTGACAGGGTATGCTCAGACGTGAGTCCCTTGCTCACTTTGCCAGTGGATTCAAGCAAGCCTGCCTGAAGACGGCTGAAATGCCAGAAACCGGTCCTAGGAAGCTTGTTTCCGGTCCAGGGAAGGCATGGCTTGGCAGTTCGGGCTGGACTGTTCCCATGAGGCACAGGGTCAGACTGATTTGCATGTCTGAACTGGGGTGGCAGAGTGGGCTAAAGAACGGTGATGGATCAAACTCGGATCTGTAGACTGGGTGTGTGTGTTTGATTGGTTCTGATGCTCCGTCCATCACCACCCCTTTTTGTACCGCTTTATTCGCCATAAGTTGGCAGGGTAGGCTCAGACGTGAGTCCCTTGCTCACTTTGCCACTGGATTCAAGCAAGCCTGGCTGAAGACGGCTGAATTGCGAGAAACCGGTCCTAGGAAGCTTGTTACCGGTCCAGGGAAGGCATGGCTTGGCAGTTCAGGCTGGACTGCTCCCATGAGTCACAGGGTCAGACTGATTTGCATATGGCCATGTCTGAACTGGGGTGGCAGAGTGGACTAAATAACGGTGATGGATCAAACACGGATCTGTTGACTGGGTGTGAGTGTTTGAATGGTTCTGATGCTCCGTCCATCACCACCCCCTTTTGTACCGCTTTGTTCACCATAAGTTGGCAGGGTATGCTCAGACGTGAGTCCCTTGCTCACTTTGCCACTGGATTCAAGCAAGCCTGGCTGAAGACGGCTGAAATGACAGAAACCGGTCCTAGGAAGCTTGTTTCCGGTACAGGGAAGGCATGGCTTGGCAGTTCGGGCTGGACTGTTCCCATGAGGCACAGGGTCAGACTGATTTGCATATGGCCATGTCTGAACTGGGGTGGCAGAGTGGGCTAAAGAATGGTGATGGATCAAACTCGGATCTGTTGACTGGGTGTGAGTGTTTGATTGGTTCTGATGCTCCGTCCATCACCACCCCCTTTTGTACTGCTTTGTTCGCCATAAGTTGGCAGGGTATGCTCAGACGTGAGTCCCTTGCTCACTTTGCCACTGGATTCAAGCAAGCCTGGCTGAAGACGGCTCAAATGCCAGAAACCGGTCCTAGGAAGCTTGTTTCCGGTCCAGGGAAGGCATGGCTTGGCAGTTCGGGCTGGACTGTTCCCATGAGGCACAGGGTCAGACTGATTTGCATATGGCCATGTCTGAACTGGGGTAGCAGAGTGGGCTAAAGAACGGTGATGGATCAAAGTCGGATGTGTTGACTGGTTGTGAGGGTTTGATTCGTTCTGATGCTCCGTCCATCACCACCCCCTTTTGCACTGCTTTGTTCGCCATAAGTTGACAGGGTATGCTCAGACGTGAGTCCCTTGCTCACTTTGCCACTGGATTCAAGCAAGCCTACCTGAAGACGGCTGAAATGCCAGAAACCGGTCCTAGGAAGCTTGTTTCCGGTCCAGGGAAGGCATGGCTTGGCAGTTCGGGCTGGACTGTTCCCATGAGGCACAGGGTCAGACTGATTTGCATGTCTGAACTGGGGTGGCAGAGTGGGCTAAAGAACGGTGATGGATCAAACTCGGATATGTTGACTGGGTGTGAGTGTTTGAATGGTTCTGATGCTCCGTCCATCACCACCCCCTTTTGTACCACTTTGTTTGCCATAAGTTGGCAGGGTATGCTCAGACGTGAGTCCCTTGCTCTCTTTGCCACTGGATTCAAGCAAGCCTGGCTGAAGACGGCTAAAATGCCAGAAACCGGTCCTAGGAAGCTTGTTTCTGGTCCAGGGAAGGCATGGCTTGGCAGTTCAGGCTGGACTGTTCCCATGAGGCACAGGGTCAGACTGATTTGCATATGGCCATGTCTGAAATGGGGTTGCAGAGTGGGCTAAAGAACGGTGATGGATCAAACTTGGATCTGTTGACTGGATGTGTGTGTTTGATTGGTTCTGATGCTCCGTCCATCACCACCCCCTTTTGTACCGCTTTATTCGCCATAAATTGGCAGGGTATGCTCAGACATGAGTCCCTTGCTCACTTTGCCACTGGATTCAAGCAAGCCTGGCTGAAGACGGCTGAAATGCCAGAAACCGGTCCTAGGAAGCTTGTTTCCGGTCCAGGGAAGGCATGGCTTGGCAGTTCAGGCTGGACTGCTCCCATGAGGCACAGGGTCAGACTGATTTGCATATGGCCATGTCTGAACTGGGGTGGCAGAGTGGGCTAAATAACGGTGATAGATCAAACTCGGATCTGTTGACTGGGTGTGAGTGTTTGATTGGTTCTGATGCTACTTCCATCACCACCCCCTTTTGTACTGCTTTGTTCGCCATAAGTTCGCAGGGTATGCTCAGACGTGAGTCCCTTCCTCACTTTGCCACTGGATTCAAGCAAGCCTGGCTGAAGACGGCTGAAATGCCAGAAACCGGTCCTAGGAAGTTTGTTTCCGGTCCAGGGAAGGCATGGCTTGGTAGTTCGGGCTGGACTGTTCCCATGAGGCACAGGGTCAGACTGATTTGCATATGGCCATGTCTGAACTGGGGTAGCAGAGTGGGCTAAAGAACGGTGATGGATCAAAGTCGGATCTGTTGACTGGTTGTGAGGGTTTGATTGGTTCTGATGCTCCGTCCATCACCACCCCCTTTTGCACTGCTTTGTTCGCCATAAGTTGGCAGGGTATGCTCAGACGTGAGTCCCTTGCTCACTTTGCCACTGGATTCAAGCAAGCCTGGCTGAAGATGGTTAAAATGCCAGAAACCGGTCCTAGGAAGCTTATTTCTGGTCCAGGGAAGGCATGGCTTGGCAGTTCAGGCTGGACTGTTCCCATGAGGCACAGGGTCAGACTGATTTGCATATGGCCATGTCTGAACTGGGGTGGCAGAGTGGGCTAAAGAACGGTGATGTATCAAACTCGGATCTGTTGACTGGGTGTGAGTGTTTGATTGGTTCTGATGCTCCGTCCATCACCACCCCCTTTTGTACCGCTTTGTTCGCCATAAGTTGGCAGGGTATGCTCAGACGTGAGTCCCTTGCTCACTTTGCCACTGGATTCAAGCAAGTCCGGCTGAAGACGTATAAAATGCCAGAAACCGGTCCTAGGAAGCTTGTTTCTGGTCCAGGGAAGGCATGGCTTGGCAGTTCAGGCTGGACTGTTCCCATGAGGCACAGGGTCAGACTGATTTGCATATGGCCATGTCTGAAATGGGGTTGCAGAGTGGGCTAAAGAACGGTGATGGATCAAACTCGGATCTGTTGACTGGGTGTGTGTGTTTGATTGGTTCTGATGCTCCGTCCATCACCACCCCCTTTTGTACCGCTTTGTTCACCATAAGTTGGCAGGGTATGCTCAGACGTGAGTCCCTTGCTCACTTTGCCACTGGATTCAAGCAAGCCTGGCTGAAGACGGCTGAAATGACAGAAACCGGTCCTAGGAAGCTTGTTTCCGGTACAGGGAAGGCATGGCTTGGCAGTTCGGGCTGGACTGTTCCCATGATGCACAGGGTCAGACTGATTTGCATATGGCCATGTCTGAACTGGGGTGGCAGAGTGGGCTAAAGAATGGTGATGGATCAAACTCGGATCTGTTGACTGGGTGTGAGTGTTTGATTGGTTCTGATGCTCCGTCCATCACCACCCCCTTTTTTACTGCTTTGTTCGCCATAAGTTGGCAGGGTATGCTCACACGTGAGACCCTTACACACTTTGCCACTGGATTCAAGCAAGCCTGGCTGAAGACGGCTGAAATGCCAGAAAACGGTCCTAGGAAGCTTGTTTCCGGTCCAGGGAAGGCATGGCTTGGCAGTTCGGGCTGGACTGTTCCTGTAGGCGAGTAGGGTCTGCAATCCTATGATCACCCAGATTTTTTGCCTTTGCTTCATTGGTTTACGACTTTCCCTGGCTGTGGGCCTGCCAATCAGACCCACAGCCTAGCTGTTCTCTCTCCAGATTAACACACATGTACATTAGGTGCATCCACTATTTGGAACTGGGCCGCCTTATCAGTCCCCGTATCAGCAAACCACAGGTATCCAGGGCATCGGCGTACCCAGGGCCTACCAGGGGCTGCAGCATGTATTATGCCACCCCTGGATGGCCACCCCAAATCTGACACAACTGGCTGCACGACAGCTGGGGCAAGGTGGTGTAATCACCCGTTGCTGTAGGTGTTGTATTCCTATACCTAACCCTAAAATGGACGCATGGATTCCTATCAGTCACTCCTATGGCAGGCCTTATCAATCCTGAAGGCAGAGTGCTGGGAATCATGTGAGATGGTGCTCTGGCGCGAGCTGAGCCCGTCGACGGCTTGCGGAACCAAGTCCTAATAGCTGTTCCATGGTGACGCGTGCCACCTACCTTAAAATGCATTATAATCCTCGCGGTTATTTGCTAACTATGGCATCGCATCACCCACACATGTCGAGTAAGGTGTCATACGAATTGGAATACGAACCCCTCGCCAACTCTGGCGACGGGGTTAGCATTCCACCCTTCTAGAGGGACACGACATGGAAGTAACCTTGAAACCCGGTTAAAGTTGACTCAAGCCTCAGCATCACAAAATTGATGCTGCCACCAGACACAAGTCTGACCTCCTGCTGCTGGGAGACCTTCCAGCGAGGGGAGCTTGGACAAAGGGTTTCCTGTCGAGGGCGGTGTTAGCACCATCCCAGACAGGGTTTGTGTATCCCAGGTAGGCAGGGCTGAAAGGAAGGTGATTGCAAGTGGCACCCCGGTGCTCACTGTGCATAGCCCGGCTCAAACCAGTTTCGGGGGCACCCCAGCCCCTGATCTGGGGTGAAGCCGGACAAGGGATAGGGGTGTAACCACCCCCCTCCTGGTCCCACCCATAGGTAGGACCTAGTCACGGGCCAGCCCCTTTTCCTAGTATAAAGGTAGGAGCGAGTCCCCTTCCCAAATTGGATAATTCTGAATCTTGAACTACTTTCCACGAAAGGAACTCTTGACTTTTTCTGAAGACTCTCCCTTGTGGCTAAGGAGTAGCCACCCTGCACCAGCAGGCACCACCTAAGCGCTTGCGGTTTGCTGTACGTCTCTCCTACGGATCAAGACTGCCCTGCTCGACGAGACCCGGATTCCCCGCCATCTCTGACCTCTACCTACATCGTCAGCCCAGCTGAGATTCGTAGGTGTGACGAGACCTGCGGGACCGGCCATCTTCAGAACCTGCACGACGCTTATCTAGCACGACCACCGAGGGACCCTCGAGTGAGTGCACCTAGGGTTTGAGAAGCCCTAACCCTGAGCAGCTCCAGCACCGAAGTCTGCCTCCCCCGCATCCACGAGATCTGCGTGGGGGCCCTTCTGCTCCTTGCTGCTCACCGCGTTGTCCGGCCACTCGCCGTCGGCTAGTGGCCCTCTTCACGACGCACCACGACAGTTTTTCATCACTGGTCTGGTTGCTCCAGACTGGTCCTTGCTCCCCTTCAACAGAGGAGTACCTCGGACCCTCCTGGTCCACTCCAGACGCCATCTTGACTCCACCGCGTGGGCTTGCCTCTGCTAAGACCTGCTGCCCCACTCCTGGGCCCAGCATCATCGACAGCAGGCACCTTCGTGGGACAGCTCGCCCTCCATCCTGGTCGCCGCCGCGCCTCCTGGTCCGAGGAACAGCCGAGTCCAACATCACCCACTCACCTGGTCGAGGTGACTTCATCCGGTACCTTCCT
This sequence comes from Triturus cristatus, assembly GCF_964204655.1. NCBI lineage: Eukaryota > Metazoa > Chordata > Amphibia > Caudata > Salamandridae > Triturus > Triturus cristatus. The sequence goes on from NW_028188506.1 coordinate 123,350, forward strand.
GGTGCCCACACGATCGCTGGCTAGCGGTTGAGAACTGAGTCCCCTCTGCTTTCAGGTTTCCTTCCTCACCGATCCAGGCTTGGATCTCGCTGAACATCGACACTGGTCGCCTGACAGCAACTTCTTCTTTCAGGCTCCCGAGACTACAACGAGGACTCCCGACATCTTGCTGAACCCCACGCAGCCGCAGCCTCTGGGCTAGGTAACTCGAGCATTTCGGTGCTCCATCATAGGTTCACTCTACAAGTGTCCAGCTCCTTTTCCGTTTAGTCCAACTGATCGGATCCCTCCGGAATCAGTAACTTTAGACTCTCTAACCTCTCCCATTCCACTTGCAGTGTAAATGGATTCGTGCCCTTCGGGCATTTGTGTAAATTGTGCAACTAGGAGTATTTTCCCAAGAGTTTTGTATTGTGCTTAGCTCTCTGACTCATAAAGAGCCAGGGTAGTCTTGTTATAAATAAATATCCTTTATTTTCATAACAACTTGTGTGGTGTCCTTTCACTTGGTGTTCAAGGGGTATATGTGATGGTAAACAGCTGGCTTAATACGCCCTCTAGAGTTTAGCCTGAAGACTGCTCTTGTCCACGCTACTAGGATAGCTGGGCTACAAGGTTGACTTACAACCAATCATCAATAAGGGACGTTTGGAATGATACACAGTGATCACTAGAATAGTGAGCACTACATATCAGGCCAACTTCTCACATTGGTGAGCAGCGGTGGGATTTGAGCTTGCTGTTGTTTTACCACACACGTATCCTAAGAATATCAAGTTGAAAGATCACATAAGTACCCAGGTACATATAACTTAACTTAGAATACTCGGAGTTCTACTGAACCAGCTGTTATAGTGAAACAGGGACTAGCACACCCTGACTATAACTCTTAGCAAGGGATCAGAAGGGAAACACATAGTGTAGGTAGGTGCATCACTTACACCTCACTAGAAAGCATGTCGATCCGCGGAGAGTCTGCAGAGACTCCCTTAGTGGTCATTGACCCTCCACAGGTCATGTCACGATATGCAGTTCTTAGCTTCACGGAGATGAGACAACTGTGTGCCTCCAGGAAGTTAAAACAGGGTTCTAACCCTACCGTCCCATTCCTGATAGGTCTCTTAGAGACTTATGATGCTAGAAGGGCTCTTAACGTAGGCCCCTCTAACCCAGATGGGAGCATGCCCCCCTTAGAGGGAACCCTTGGTGACCCAGACCTCGGCCTCCACACAGAGGAGGAAGAGGAGGAATTATCAGGAGACGAGGTAGACAAAGGTCCAGTAGTAGTCGGCAGGCTCACGAGGACCAACTTAAGCAGGCATGAGAATGGAACTGGGGGAGCCCCGGGCCCACGCTCAAGCAGGCTTAACCTTGGGAACGGACGAGCTAGGTCTCTCTCGAGAGGCTCTAACAGATCTGTTCGAACACATGTCTCTCAGGCATCTTCTCAGAGAGGAATTACGTCCCCTCAGAGAAGGGAGCACGAAGCGAAGATGAGGGAAGTCAATCTGAGGATCGAGCGGGAAGAACTTGCCCTCGCCAAAGAAAGACTTGCCTTGGCCCGAGAGCAGAAATTGAGTGGGTTAGACCCCACTGGTGGCAGCATTCTCATTAGAGAGAAAGACAGGGGTATAGACACTAGACACCTGAGTAAAATAGTGCCCCCCTTTAAACAAGGGGACGTCATCCACAAGTGGATAACTGCTTTGGAGAGAGCCTGCACTGTCCAGTGCGTCCCCCCAAGTCAGTGGGCAGCTATACTGTGGTTCTCCTTTGAAGGTAAAGGACAGGACAAGCTCCTCACTACGAGAGCTGAGGATGCTAACAACTACCAAGTCCTGAAAAATACACTGATTGATGGGTTCGGCTTAACCACTGAGCAGTACAGGTTGCTGTTCAGAGACACCCAGAAAATTCAGTCTCAGGATTGGACTGACTTTGTCGATTGTGCCACTAAGGCTTTGGAAGGCTGGTTGCTGGGTAGCAAGGTTACTGATTACACAGGATTGTACAATCTTATCATGAGAGAACAGATTTTAAACAACTGTCAGAACCAATTGTTGCATCAGCACCTTGTCGACTCGGAGCTGACCTCTCCCCAAGAATTGGGAAAGAAGGCAGACAGATGGGTCAGAACAAGGGTCAAGCAGAACCAGACTCAGAACCAGGGTGGTCAGAAGAAAGCAGACCAAAAGGGTAGTAACAAGAACGAACAAAATGACCAGAAGTCTTCGACAGGTCCCCAACAAACCAAAGAGGATGGGGGTCAGGCTTCACAGAAGAAGAAGACTCAAGAAGGCCAGTCAAAAAGGTGGTGCCAATACTGTAAAAGTAAGACTCACTGGTTTAGTGAGTGCACCAAGAAAGGAGGGCAAACTCCTGCCACTGCAGCCCCTAAGGCACCTGCACCCCCTAGTACAGTCAGCAGTGGTAGTGCGCCTCCCAAGGCATTAGTTGGGTTAACCTTGGGAACTGAGGGGTGTGACGACTTAGTTGGCACGCTCACTCAGGCCGTCCTTGTCTGTACAGGGGATATGGATATGTCCCCTGATGCCAGTCCCAATACTTTGGGCAAATACAGGCAGACGCCTTTGATCAATGGAAAAGTGGCTCAGGCCTACAGGGACACTTATGCCAGTGTCACAATGGTGACACCTAACTTTGTGGACCCTGGACAGATCATGCTAGGTACCGATTACCTAGTGACCAATGCCAGCAATGTCACTACCAATCACAGTATGGCAGTTGTTGATTTCTCCTGGGGAGGGGTAAGTGGCCCAAAGAAAGTTGTGGTTAGTTCAGACCTCCCGGTAGAATGTCTGTTGGGCAATGATTTGGAAACGTCACAATGGTCAGAAGTGGAGCAGAGGACTCACATGGAAATGTTAGGCTTGCCAGCACATGTCCTTACTGTGACCAGGTCACAGGCCAAAAGATGCCCCACTGAACAGGTGCTGGATCCTGGAAGAACGGACCAGACACCATCCAAGAAAAGGAGCAGTAAGGGTAAGGCCTCGCCTTGCCCCTTGCCCCAGGTCGTGGATCAAGTCTCTGAGGAGGATGACCTTAAAGAACTGAGGGAAACTGAGCCAAAAGAGCTTGAACCTGGTCAGGTTGAGTTTCTGGGCTCAGGGGGACCCTCTAGGGAAGACCTGGGGAAGGCACAGTTCGACTGCCCCTCACTTGAACCCCTCAGACAGCAAGCTGCTGCTGAGGCTGCAGGGAACGCCACAGGTACCCACAAAGTGTACTGGGACGATGGACTCCTGTACTCCGAGGCAAGAGACCCCAAGCCTGGCGCGACCAGGAGGCTGGTCATCCCCTTGTCTCTGAGAGGTTTCCTTCTTACCTTGGCCCACGAGATTCCCCTTGCAGGTCACTTAGGCCAGAATAAGACTTGGGACAGAATTGTTCCACACTTTCACTGGCCCCACATGTCCGAAGATACGAAGGAGTTTTGTCGCTCCTTTGTCACTTGCCAAGCCAGTGGTAAGTCAGGTGGCACGACAAAGGCCCCCCTCATACCACTGCCGGTGGTGGGGGTACCCTTTGAACGAGTGGGGATCGACATTGTCGGACCAATGGAACCCCAGACAGCATCAGGGCACAAGTTTATACTGGTGGTGGTGGATCACGCCACCAGGTATCCTGAAGCTATTCCCCTTAGGACCACTACAGCACCTGTTGTGGCACGAGCCCTAGTTGGAGTGTTCTCCAGAGTGGGCTTCCCTAAGGAGGTTGTCTCTGACAGAGGTGCAAACTTCATGTCGGGATATCTGACTGCCATGTGGAAGGAGTGTGGTGTCAACTACAAGTTCACCACACCCTATCACCCACAATGCAATGGGCTTGTTGAGAGATTCAACAGGACCCTGAAAGGGATGATTCATGGACTACCTGAAAAGCTTTGGCGGAGATGGGATGTCCTGATACCCTGCCTCTTGTTCGCCTACAGAGAGGTCCCGCAGAAGGGAGGTGGCTACAGCCCTTTTGAGCTTCTGTTCGGACATCCTGTAAGGGGACCCCTTTGTTTGGTAAAGGAAGGATGGGAGAGACCTCTCAAAAAGCCGGCATCAAACATTGTGGACTATGTGCTCGGTCTCCGCTCGCGGATGGCTGAGTACATGGAAAGGCATCTAAAAACCTTGAGGCGAGCCAAGAATTACAAAAAGCTTGGCACGACCAAAAGGCTGTCCTGACTGTGTATCAGCCGGGACAGAAGGTGTGGGTGCTGGAGCCAGTGGCCCCAGCAGCACTCAAAGACAAATGGTCTGGGCCCCACACCATCATTGAGCAAAAGTGAGAGGTCACCTACTTGGTAGACCTGGGAACTCCCCGGAGCCCCCACAGGGTGCTCCATGTAAACAGGCTCAAAGCATATGTCGACAGGGAGGGCATGGGCTTGCTCATGGCCACAGATGAGGGACAGGAGGAGGAGAGTGACCCTCTCCCGGACCTGCTCTCTCAGAACCCTGACGATGGGTCAGTAGATGGTGTTGTCTTTTGTGGCGGCCTCTCTGGACATCAAAAAAAGGATTGTAAACAGGTTCTTCAATCCTTCCGACATATGTTCTCTCTGACACCCAGTCGGACCAATTGGTGTACCCATGAGGTCGACACTGGGGACAGTCTGCCCGTAAAGAGTAAAATCTATTGACAGCCTGATCATGTCAGAGACTGCATCAAGACAGAGGTGCAGAAAATGTTGGAGCTGGGAGTCATTGAGCCCTCGGACAGCCCCTGGGCTAGTCCAGTAGTTCTCGTGCCAAAACCTCACACCCAGGGCGGTAAGAAAGAAATGAGGTTTTACGTAGACTACAGAGGCCTCAATGCAGTCACTAAGACTGACGCCCGACCAATACCAAGAGCAGATGAACTTATAGACCGGTTGGCTTCGGCCAACTACTTAAGTACATTTGACCTGACAGCTGGGTATTGGCAAATCAGGTTAGCTGAGGAGGCCAAGCCCAAAACCGCATTTTCTACCCCGGGTGGGCATTATCAGTTCGTGGTAATGCCCTTTGGTCTGAAAAATGCACCGGCCACCTTCCAAAGGCTGGTGAATCAAGTTCTCACTGGGTTGGACGACTTCTGTGCGGCATATCTGGGCGATATCGCTGTCTTTAGCTCCACCTGGGAGGATCACCTGGTCCACCTGAGGAAAGTGTTAGAGGCTCTGCAAAAGGCAGGCCTCACTATCAAGGCCACTAAGTGCCAGCTAGGGCAGACACAGGTTGTATACCTGGGCCACCTTGTAGGTGGAGGCCAGGTTCAGCCATTGGAGAGCAAGATACAGGCCATCCAGGACTGGGCTCCTCCAACCACCCAGACTCAGGTTCGAGCTTTCTTGGGCCTGACTGGTTATTACCGGAAATTTGTCAGAAATTATGGATCCATTGTGACCCCGCTAAACGATCTGACAAGTAAAAAGATGCCAAAAAAAGTTCAGTGGACAGCAAGCTGTCAAAAGGCATACGATGACCTAAAGCAGGCCATGTGCACAGCACCTATCCTAAAGAGTCCAGAGTACTCCAAAACATTCATTGTCCAAACAGACGCTTCGGAGTTGGGTGTGGGAGCTGTTCTATCTCAGCTGAATTTTGATGGTCATGACCAGCCCATAGCTTTTATTAGCAGGAGGCTGACCCCCAGAGAGAAGAATTGGTCAGCTATTGAGAGGGAGGCCTTTGCTGTGGTTTGGGCCCTGAAGAAGTTGAGGCCATACTTGTTTGGCACTCACTTCAAGATTCAGACCGACCATAAGCCCCTCTTGTCGATAAATCAAATGAAGGGTGAAAACCCCAAACTACTTAGGTGGTCCATTTCCCTACAGGGGATGGACTTCACAGTGGAGCATAGACCTGGCACTGATCATGGCAATACAGATGGGCTCTCCAGGTATTTCCACTTAGAGCAAGAAGACTCACCTGGTCAAGGTTAGCTTATTGTCCCAAAGTTTGGGGGGGGGGGGTCATGTAGGAGAGTAGGGTCTGCAATCATATGATCACCCAGATTTTTTGCTTTTGCTTCATTGGTTTACGACTTTCCCTGGCTGTGGGCCTGCCAATCAGACCCACAGCCTAGCTGTTCTCTCTCCAGATTAACACACATGTACATTAGGTGCATCCACTAATTGGAACTGGGCCGCCTTATCAGTCCCTGTATCAGCATACCACAGGTATCCAGGGCATCGGCGTACCCAGGGCCTACCAGGGGCTGCAGCATGTATTATGCCACCCCTGGATGGCCACCCCAAATCTGACACAACTGGCTGCACGACAGCTGGGGCAAGGTGGTGTAATCACCCGTTGATGTAGGTGTAGTATTCCTATACCTAACCCTAAAATGGACGCATGGATTCCTATCAGTCACTCCTATGGCAGGCCTTATCAATCCTGAAGGCAGAGTGCTGGGAATCATGTGAGATGGTGCTCTGGCGCGAGCTGAGCCCGTCGACGGCTTGCGGAACCAAGTCCTAATAGCTGTTCCATGGTGACGCGTGCCACCTACCTTAAAATGCATTATAATCCTCGCGGTTATTTGCTAACTATGGCATCGCATCACCCACACATGTCGAGTAAGGTGTCATACGAATTGGAATACGAACCCCTCGCCAACTCTGGCGACGGGGTTAGCATTCCACCCTTCTAGAGGGACACGACATGGAAGTAACCTTGAACCCCGGTTAAAGTTGACTCAAGCCTCAGCATCACAAAATGGATGCTGCCACCAGACACAAGTCTGACCTCCTGCTGCTGGGAGACCTTCCAGCGAGGGGAGCTTGGACAAAGGGTTTCCTGTCGAGGGCGGTGTTAGCACCATCCCAGACAGGGTTTGTGTATCCCAGGTAGGCAGGGCTGAAAGGAAGGTGATTGCAAGTGGCACCCCGGTGCTCACTGTGCATAGCCCGGCTCAAACCAGTTTCGGGGGCACCCCAGCCCCTGAGCTGGGGCGAAGCCGGACAAGGGATAGGGGTGTAACCACCCCCCTCCTGGTCCCACCCATAGGTAGGACCTAGTCACGGGCCAACCCCTTTTCCTAGTATAAAGGTAGGAGCGAGTCCCCTTCCCAAATTGGATAATTCTGAATCTTGAACTACTTTCCACGAAAGGAACTCTTGACTTTTTCTGAAGACTCTCCCTTGTGGCTAAGGAGTAGCCACCCTGCACCAGCAGGCACCACCTAAGTGCTTGCGGTTTGCTGTACGTCTCTCCTACGGATCAAGACTGCCCAGCTCGACGAGACCCGGATTCCCCGCCATCTCTGACCTCTACCTACATCGTCAGCCCAGCTGAGATTCGTAGGTGTGACGAGACCTGCGGGACCGGCCATCTTCAGAACCTGCATGACGCTTATCTAGCACAACCACCGAGGGACCCTCGAGTGAGTGCACCTAGGGTTTGAGAAGCCCTAACCCTGAGCAGCTCCAGCACCGAAGTCTGCCTCCCCCGCATCCACGAGATCTGCGTGGGGGCCCTTCTGCTCCTTGCTGCTCACCGCGTTGTCCGGCCACTCGCCGTCGGCTAGTGGCCCTCTTCACGACGCACCACGACAGTTTTTCATCACTGGTCTGGTTGCTCCAGACTGGTCCTTGCTCCCCTTCAACAGAGGAGTACCTCGGACCCTCCTGGTCCACTCCAGACGCCATCTTGACTCCACCGCGTGGGCTTGCCTCTGCTAAGACCTGCTGCCCCACTCCTAGGCCCAGCATCATCGACAGCAGGCACCTTCGTGGGACAGCTCGCCCTCCATCCTGGTCGCCGCCGCGCCTCCTGGTCCGAGGAACAGCCGAGTCCGACGTCACCCACTCACCTGGTCGTGGTGACTTCATCCGGTACCTTCCTGGTGCCCACACGATCGCTGGCTAGCGGTTGAGAACTGAGTCCCTTCTGCTTTCAGGTTTCCTTCCTCACCGATCCAGGCTTGGATCTCGCTGAACATCGACACTGGTCGCCTGCCAGCAACTTCTTCTTTCAGGCTCCCGAGACTACAACGAGGACTCCCGACATCTTGCTGAACCCCACGCAGCCGCAGCCTCTGGGCTAGGTAACTCGAGCATTTCGGTGCTCCATCATAGGTTCACTCTACAAGTGTCCAGCTCCTTTTCCGTTTAGTCCAACTGATCGGATCCCTCCGGAATCAGTAACTTTAGACTCTCTAACCTCTCCCATTCCACTTGCAGTGTAAATGGTTTCGTGCCCTTCGGGCATTTGTGTAAATTGTGCAACTAGGAGTATTTTCCCAAGAGTTTTGTATTGTGCTTAGCTCCCTGACTCATAAAGAGCCAGGGTAGTCTTGTTATAAATAAATATCCTTTATTTTCATAACAACTTGTGTGGTGTCCTTTCACTTGGTGTTCAAGGGGTATATGTGATGGTAAACAGCTGGCTTAACACGCCCTCTAGAGTTTAGCCTGAAGACTGCTCTTGTCCACGCTACTAGGATAGCTGGTCTACAAGGTTGACTTACAACCAATCATCAATAAGGGACGTTTGGAATGATACACAGTGATCACTAGAATAGTGAGCACTACATATCAGGCCAACTTCTCACAGTTCCCATGAGGCACAGGGTCAGACTGATTTGCATATGGCCATGTCTAAACTGGGGTAGCAGAGTGGGCTAAAGAACGGTGATGGATCAAAGTCGGATCTGTTGACTGGTTGTGAGGGTTTGATTCGTTCTGATGCTCCGTCCATCACCACCCCCTTTTGCACTGCTTTGTTCGCCATAAGTTGGCAGGGTATGCTCAGACATGAGTCCCTTGCTCTCTTTGCCACTGGATTCAAGCAAGCCTGGCTGAAGACGGCTGAAATGCCAGAAACCGGTCCTAGGAAGCTTGTTTCCAGTCCAGGGAAGGCATGGCTTGGCAGTTCGGGCTGGACTGTTCCCATGAGGCACAGGGTCACACTGATTTGCATTTGGCCATGTCTTAACTGGGGTGGCAGAGTGGGCTAAAGAACGGTGATAGATCAAAGTCGGATCTGTTGACTGGGTGTGAGTGTTTGATTGGTTCTGATGCTCCGTCCATCACCACCCCCTTTTGTACCGCTTTGTTCGCCATAAGTTGGCAGGGTATGCTCAGACGTGAGTCCCTTGCTCACTTTGCCACTGGATTCAAGCAAGCCTGGCTGAAGACGGCTGAAATGCCAGAAACCCGTCCTAGGAAACTTGTTTCCTGTCCAGGGAAGTCATGGCTTGGCAATTCGGGCTGGACTGTTCCCATGAGGCACAGGGTCAGACTGATTTTCATATGGCCATGTCTGAACTGGGGTGGCAGAGTGGGCTAAAGAATGGTGATGGATCAAACTCGGATCTGTTGACTGGGTGTGAGTGTTTGATTGGTTCTGATGCTCCGACCATCACCTCCCCCTTTTGACCGCTTTGTTCGCCATAAGTTGGCAGGGTATGCTCAGACGTGAGTCCCTTGCTCACCTTGCCACTGGATTCAAGCACACCTGGCTGAAGACGGCTGAAATGCCAGAAACCGCTCCTAGAACGCTTGTTTCCGGTCTAGGGAAGGCATGGTTTGGCAATTCGGGCTGGACTGTTCCCATGAGGCACACGGTCAGACTGATTTGCATATGGCCATGTCTGAACTGGGGTGGCAGAGTGGGCCAAAGAACGGTGATGGATCAAACTTGGATCTGTTGACTGGGTGTGAGTGTTTGATTGGTTCTGATGCTCCGTCCATCACCAGCCCCTTTTGTACCGCTTTGTTCGCCATAAGTTGGCAGGGTATGCTCAGACGTGAGTTCCTTGCTCACTTTGCCACTGGATTCAAGCAAGCCTGGCTGAAGACGGCTGAAATGCCAGAAACCGGTCCTAGGAAGCTTGTTTCCAGTCCAGGGAAGGCATGGCTTGGCAGTTCGGGCTGGACTGTTCCCATTAGGCACAGGGACAGACTGAATTGCATATGGCCATGTCTGAACTGGGGTGGCAGAGTGGGCTAAAGAACGGTGATGGATCAAACTCGGATCTGTTGACTGGGAGTGAGTGTTTGATTGTTTCTGATGCTCCGTCCATCACCACCCCCTTTTGTACCGCTTTGTTCGCCATAAGTTGGCAGGGTATGCTCACACGTGAGTCCCTTGCTCACTTTGCCACTGGATTCAACCAAGGCTGGCTGAAGACGGCTGAAATGCCAGAAACCGGTCCTAGGAAGCTTGTTTCCGGTCCAGGGAAGGTATGGCTTGGCAGTTCGGGCTGGACTGTTCCCATGAGGCACAGGGTCAGACTGATTTGCATATGGCCATGTCTGAACTGGGGTGGCAGAGTGGGCTAAAGAACGGTGATGGATCAAACTCGGATCTGTTGAGTGGGTGTGAGTGTTTGATTGTTTCTGATGCTCCGTCTATTACCACCCCCTTTTGTACCGCTTTGTTTGCCATAAGTTGGCAGGGTATGCTCACACGTGAGTCCCTTGCTCACTTTGCTACTGGATTCAAGCAAGCCTGGCTGAAGATGGCTAAAATGCCAGAAACGGGTCCTAGGAAACTTGTTTCCGGTCCAGGGAAGGCATGGCTTGGCAGTTCTGGTTGGACTGTTCCCATGAGGCACAGGGTCAGACTGATTTGCATATGGCCATGTCTGAACTGGGGTGGCAGAGTGGGCTAAAGAACGGTGATGGATCAAACTCGGATCTGTTGACTGGGTGTGAGTGTTTGATTGGTTCTGATGCTCCGTCCATCACCACCCCCTTTTGTACCACTTTGTTCGCACAAGTTGGCAGGGGATGCTCAGACGTGAGTTCCTTGCTCACTTTGCCACTGGATTCAAGCAAGCCTGGGTGAAGACGGCTGAATTGCCAGAAACCGGTCCTAGGAAGCTTGTTTCCAGTCCAGGGAAGGCATGGCTTGGCAGTTCGGGCTGGACTGTTCCCATTAGGCACAGGGACAGACTGAATTGCATATGGCCATGTCTGAAATGGGGTGGCAGAGTGGGCTAAAGAACGGTGATGGATCAAACTCGGATCTGTTGACTGGGAGTGAGTGTTCGATTGTTTCTGATGCTCCGTCCATCACCACCCCCTTTTGTACCGCTTTGTTCGCCATAAGTTGGCAGGGTATGCTCACACGTGAGTCCCTTGCTCACTTTGCCACTGGATTCAACCAAGGCTGGCTGAAGACGGCTGAAATGCCAGAAACCGGTCCTAGGAAGCTTGTTTCCTGTCCAGGGAAGGTATGGCTTGGCAGTTCGGGCTGGACTGTTCCCATGAGGCACAGGGTCAGACTGATTTGCATATGGCCATGTCTGAACTGGGGTGGCAGAGTGGGCTAAAGAACGGTGATGGATCAAACTCGGATCTGTTGAGTGGGTGTGAGTGTTTGATTGTTTCTGATGCTCCGTCCATTACCACCCCCTTTTGTACCGCTTTGTTTGCCATAAGTTGGCAGGGTATGCTCACACGTGAGTCCCTTGCTCACTTTGCCACTGGATTCAAGCAAGCCTGGCTGAAGACGGCTAAAATGCCAGAAACGGGTCCTAGGAAACTTGTTTCCGGTCCAAGGAAGGCATGGCTTGGCAGTTCTGGTTGGACTGTTCCCATGAGGCACAGGGTCAGACTGATTTGCATATGGCCATGTCTGAAATGGGGTGGCAGAGTGGGCTAAAGATAGGTGATGGATCAAACTCAGATCTGTTGACTGGGTGTGTGTGTTTGATTGGTTCTGATGCTCCGTCCATCACCACCCCCTTTTGTACCGCTTTGTTTGCCATAAGTTGGCAGGGTATGCTCAGACGTGAGTCCCTTGCTCACTTTGCCACTGGATTCAAGCACGCCTGGCTGAAGACGGCTGAAATGCCAGAAACCGGTCCTAGGAAGCTTGTTTCCGGTCCAGGGAAGGCATGGCTTGGCAGTTCGGGCTGGACTGCTCCCATGAGGCACAAGGTCAGACTGATTTGCATATGGCCATGTCTGAACTGGGGTGGCAGAGTGGGCTAAAGAACGGTGATGGATCAAACTCGGATCTGTTGACTGGGTGTGTGTGTTTGATTGGCTCTGATGCTCCGTCCATCACCACCCCCTTTTGTACCGCTTTATTCGCCATAAGTTGGCAGGGTATGCTCAGACGTGAGTCCCTTGCTCACTTTGCCACTGGATTCAAGCAAGCCTGGTTGAAGACGGCTGAAATGCCAGAAACCGTTCCTAGGAAGCTTGTTTCCGGTCCAGGGAAGGCATGGCTTGGCAGTTCAGGCTGAACTGCTCCCATGAGGCACAGGGTCAGACTGATTTGCATATGGCCATGTCTGAACTGGGGTGGCAGAGTGGGCTAAAGAATGGTGATGGATCAAACTTGGATCTGTTGACTGGGTGTGAGTGTTTGATTGGTTCTGATGCTCCTTCCATCACCACCCCCTTTTGTACTGCTTTGTTCGCCATAAGTTGGCAGGGTATGCTCAGACGTGAGTCCCTTCCTCACTTTGCCACTGGATTCAAGCAAGCCTGGCTGAAGACGGCTTAAATGCCAGAAACCGGTCCTAGGAAGCTTGTTTCCAGTACAGGGAAGGCATGGCTTGGCAGTTCGGGCTGGACTGTTCCCATGAGGCACAGGGTCAGACTGATTTGCATATGGCCATGTCTGAACTGGGGTAGCAGAGTGGGCTAAAGAACGGTGATGGATCAAAGTCGGATCTGTTGACTGGTTGTGAGGGTTTGATTGGTTCTGATGCTCCGTCCATCACCACCCCCTTTTGCACTGCTTTGTTCGCCATAAGTTGGCAGGGTATGCTCAGACGTGAGTCCCTTGCTCACTTTGCCACTGGATTCAAGCAAGCCTGGCTGAAGACGGCTGAAATGCCAGAAACCGGTCCTAGGAAGCTTGTTTCCGGTCCAGGGAAGGCATGGCTTGGCAGTTCGGGCTGGACTGTTCCCATGAGGCACAGGGTCAGACTGATATGCATGTCTGAACTGGGGTGGCAGAGTGGGCTAAAGAACGGTGATGGATCAAACTCGGATCTGTTGACTGGGTGTGAGTGTTTGATTGGCTCTGATGCTCCGTCCATCACCACCCCCTTTTGTACCGCTTTGTTCACCATAAGTTGGCAGGGTATGCTCAGACGTGAGTCCCTTGCTCACTTTGCCACTGGATTCAAGCAAGCCTGGCTGAAGACGGCTGAAATGCCAGAAACCGGTCCTAGGAAGCTTGTTTCCGGTCCAGGGAAGGCATGGCTTGGCAGTTCGGGCTGGACTGTTCCCATGAGTCACAGGGTCAGACTGATTTGCATTTGGCCATGTCTTAACTGGGGTGGCAGAGTGGGCTAAAGAAAGGTGATGGATCAAACTCGGATCTGTTGACAGGGTGTGAGTGTTTGATTCATTCTGATGCTCCGTCCATCACCACACCCTTTTGTACCGCTTTGTTCGCCATAAGTTGGCAGGGTATGCTCAGACGTGAGTCCCTTGCTCACTTTGCCACTGGATTCAAGCAAGCCTGGCTGAAGTCGGCTGAAATGCCAGAAACCGGTCCTAGGAAGCTTGTTTCCGGTCCACGGAAGGCATGGCGTGGCAGTTCGGGCTGGACTGTTCCCATGAGGCACAGGGTCAGACTGATTTTCATATGGCCATGTCTGAACTGGGGTGGCAGAGTGGGCTAAAGCACGGTGATGGATCAAACTCGGATCTGTTGACTGGGTGTGAGTGTTTGATTGGTTCTGATGCTCCGTCCATCACCACCCCCTTTTGTACTGCTTTGTTCGCCATAAGTTGGCAGTGTATGCTCAGACGTGAGTCCCTTGCTCACTTTGCCACTGGATTCAAGCAAGCCTGGCTGAAGTCGGCTGAAATGCCAGAAACCAGTCCTAGGAAACGTGTTTCCTGTCCAGGGAAGGCATTGCTTGGCAATTCGGGCTGGACTGTTCCCATGAGGCACAGGGTCAGACTGATTTTCATATGGCCATGTCTGAACTGGGGTGGCAGAGTGGGCTAAAGAACGGTTATGGATCAAAGTCGGATCTGTTGACTGGGTGTGAGTGTTTGATTGGTTCTGATGCTCCGTCCATCACCACCCCCTTTTGTACCGCTTTGATCGCCATAAGATGGCAGGGTATGCTCAGACGTGAGTCCCTTCCTCACTTTGCCACTGGATTCAAGCAAGCCTGGCTGAAGACGGCTGAAATGCCAGAAACCCGTCCTAGGAAACTTGTTTCCTGTCCAGGGAAGGCATGGCTTGGCAATTCGGGCTGGACTGTTCCCATGAGGCACAGGGTCAGACTGATTTGCATATGGCCATGTCTGAACTGGGGTGGCAGAGTGGGCTAAAGAACGGTGATGGATCAAACTCGGATCTGTTGAGTGGGTGTGAGTGTTTGATTGTTTCTGATGCTCCGTCTATTACCACCCCCTTTTGTACCGCTTTGTTTGCCATAAGTTGGCAGGGTATGCTCACACGTGAGTCCCTTGCTCACTTTGCCACTGGATTCAAGCAAGCCTGGCTGAAGATGGCTAAAATGCCAGAAACGGGTCCTAGGAAACTTGTTTCCGGTCCAGGGAAGGCATGGCTTGGCAGTTCTGGTTGGACTGTTCCCATGAGGCACAGGGTCAGACTGATTTGCATATGGCCATGTCTGAACTGGGGTGGCAGAGTGGGCTAAAGAACGGTGATGGATAGAACTCGGATCTGTTGACTGGGTGTGAGTGTTTGATTGGTTCTGATGCTCCGTCCATCACCACCCCCTTTTGTACCACTTTGTTCGCACAAGTTGGCAGGGTATGCTCAGACGTGAGTTCCTTGCTCACTTTGCCACTGGATTCAAGCAAGCCTGGGTGAAGACGGCTGAATTGCCAGAAACCGGTCCTAGGAAGCTTGTTTCCAGTCCAGGGAAGGCATGGCTTGGCAGTTCGGGCTGGACTGTTCCCATTAGGCACAGGGACAGACTGAATTGCATATGGCCATGTCTGAAATGGGGTGGCAGAGTGGGCTAAAGAACGGTGATGGATCAAACTCGGATCTGTTGACTGGGAGTGAGTGTTCGATTGTTTCTGATGCTCCGTCCATCACCACCCCCTTTTGTACCGCTTTGTTCGCCATAAGTTGGCAGGGTATGCTCACACGTGAGTCCCTTGCTCACTTTGCCACTGGATTCAACCAAGGCTGGCTGAAGACGGCTGAAATGCCAGAAACCGGTCCTAGGAAGCTTGTTTCCTGTCCAGGGAAGGTATGGCTTGGCAGTTCGGGCTGGACTGTTCCCATGAGGCACAGGGTCAGACTGATTTGCATATGGCCATGTCTGAACTGGGGTGGCAGAGTGGGCTAAAGAACGGTGATGGATCAAACTCGGATCTGTTGAGTGGGTGTGAGTGTTTGATTGTTTCTGATGCTCCGTCCATTACCACCCCCTTTTGTACCGCTTTGTTTGCCATAAGTTGGCAGGGTATGCTCACACGTGAGTCCCTTGCTCACTTTGCCACTGGATTCAAGCAAGCCTGGCTGAAGACGGCTAAAATGCCAGAAACGGGTCCTAGGAAACTTGTTTCCGGTCCAAGGAAGGCATGGCTTGGCAGTTCTGGTTGGACTGTTTCCATGAGGCACAGGGTCAGACTGATTTGCATATGGCCATGTCTGAACTGGGGTGGCAGTGTGGGCTAAAGAACGGTGATGGATCAAACTCGGATCTGTTGACTGGGTGTGAGTGTTTGATTGGTTCTGATGCTCCGTCCATCACCACCACCTTTTGTACCGCTTTGTTCTCCATAAGTTGGCAGGGTATGCTCAGACGTGAGTCCCTTGCTCACTTTGCCACTGGATTCAAGCAAGCCTGGCTGAAGATGGCTGAAACGCCAGAAACTGGTCCTGGAAAGCTTGTTTCCAGTCCAGGGAAGGCATGGCTTGGCAGTTCAGGCTGGACTGTTCCCATGAGACACAGGGTCAGACTGATTTGCATATGGCCATGTCTGAAATGGGGTGGCAGAGTGGGCTAAAGATAGGTGATGGATCAAACTCAGATCTGTTGACTGGGTGTGTGTGTTTGATTGGTTCTGATGCTCCGTCCATCACCACACCCTTTTGTACCGCTTTGTTTGCCATAAGTTGGCAGGGTATGCTCAGACGTGAGTCCCTTGCTCACTTTGCCACTGGATTCAAGCACGCCTGGCTGAAGACGGCTGAAATGCCAGAAACCGGTCCTAGGAAGCTTGTTTCCGGTCCAGGGAAGGCATGGCTTGGCAGTTCGGGCTGGACTGCTCCCATGAGGCACAAGGTCAGACTGATTTGCATATGGCCATGTCTGAACTGGGGTGGCAGAGTGGGCTAAAGAACGGTGATGGATCAAACTCGGATCTGTTGACTGGGTGTGTGTGTTTGATTGGTTCTGATGCTCCGTCCATCACCACCCCCTTTTGTACCGCTTTATTCGCCATAAGTTGGCAGGGTATGCTCAGACGTGAGTCCCTTGCTCACTTTGCCACTGGATTCAAGCAAGCCTGGCTGAAGACGGCTGAAATGCCAGAAACCGTTCCTAGGAAGCTTGTTTCCGGTCCAGGGAAGGCATGGCTTGGCAGTTCAGGCTGAACTGCTCCCATGAGGCACAGGGTCAGACTGATTTGCATATGGCCATGTCTGAACTGGGGTGGCAGAGTGGGCTAAAGAATGGTGATGGATCAAACTTGGATCTGTTGACTGGGTGTGAGTGTTTGATTGGTTCTGATGCTCCTTCCATCACCACCCCCTTTTGTACTGCTTTGTTCGCCATAAGTTGGCAGGGTATGCTCAGACGTGAGTCCCTTCCTCACTTTGCCACTGGATTCAAGCAAGCCTGGCTGAAGACGGCTGAAATGCCAGAAACCGGTCCTAGGAAGCTTGTTTCCAGTACAGGGAAGGCATGGCTTGGCAGTTCGGGCTGGACTGTTCCCATGAGGCACAGGGTCAGACTGATTTGCATATGGCCATGTCTGAACTGGGGTAGCAGAGTGGGCTAAAGAACGGTGATGGATCAAAGTCGGATCTGTTGACTGGTTGTGAGGGTTTGATTGGTTCTGATGCTCCGTCCATCACCACCCCCTTTTGCACTGCTTTGTTCGCCATAAGTTGGCAGGGTATGCTCAGACGTGAGTCCCTTGCTCACTTTGCCACTGGATTCAAGCAAGCCTGGCTGAAGACGGCTGAAATGCCAGAAACCGGTCCTAGGAAGCTTGTTTCCGGTCCAGGGAAGGCATGGCTTGGCAGTTCGGGCTGGACTGTTCCCATGAGGCACAGGGTCAGACTGATATGCATGTCTGAACTGGGGTGGCAGAGTGGGCTAAAGAACGGTGATGGATCAAACTCGGATCTGTTGACTGGGTGTGAGTGTTTGATTGGCTCTGATGCTCCGTCCATCACCACCCCCTTTTGTACCGCTTTGTTCGCCATAAGTTGGCAGGGTATGCTCAGACGTGAGTCCCTTGCTCACTTTGCCACTGGATTCAAGCAAGCCTGGCTGAAGACGGCTGAAATGCCAGAAACCGGTCCTAGGAAGCTTGTTTCCGGTCCAGGGAAGGCATGGCTTGGCAGTTCGGGCTGGACTGTTCCCATGAGTCACAGGGTCAGACTGATTTGCATTTGGCCATGTCTTAACTGGGATGGCAGAGTGGGCTAAAGAACGGTGATGGATCAAACTCGGATCTGTTGACAGGGTGTGAGTGTTTGATTCGTTCTGATGCTCCGTCCATCACCACACCCTTTTGTACCGCTTTGTTCGCCATAAGTTGGCAGGGTATGCTCAGACGTTAGTCCCTTGCTCACTTTGCCACTGGATTCAAGCAAGCCTGGCTGAAGACGGCTGAAATGCCAGAAACCGGTCCTAGGAAGCTTGTTTCCGGTCCACGGAAGGCATGGCGTGGCAGTTCGGGCTGGACTGTTCCCATGAGGCACAGGGTCAGACTGATTTTCATATGGCCATGTCTGAACTGGGGTGGCAGAGTGGGCTAAAGCACGGTGATGGATCAAACTCGGATCTGTTGACTGGGTGTGAGTGTTTGATTGGTTCTGATGCTCCGTCCATCACCACCCCCTTTTGTACTGCTTTGTTCGCCATAAGTTGGCAGTGTATGCTCAGACGTGAGTCCCTTGCTCACTTTGCCACTGGATTCAAGCAAGCCTGGCTGAAGTCGGCTGAAATGCCAGAAACCAGTCCTAGGAAACGTGTTTCCTGTCCAGGGAAGGCATTGCTTGGCAATTCGGGCTGGACTGTTCCCATGAGGCACAGGGTCAGACTGATTTTCATATGGCCATGTCTTAACTGGGGTGGCAGAGTGGGCTAAAGAACGGTTATGGATCAAAGTCGGATCTGTTGACTGGGTGTGAGTGTTTGATTGGTTCTGATGCTCCGTCCATCACCACCCCCTTTTGTACCGCTTTGATCGCCATAAGATGGCAGGGTATGCTCAGACGTGAGTCCCTTCCTCACTTTGCCACTGGATTCAAGCAAGCCTGGCTGAAGACGGCTGAAATGCCAGAAACCCGTCCTAGGAAACTTGTTTCCTGTCCAGGGAAGGCATGGCTTGGCAATTCGGGCTGGACTGTTCCCATGAGGCACAGGGTCAGACTGATTTTCATATGGCCATGTCTGAACTGGGGTGGCAGAGTGGGCTAAAGAATGGTGATGGATCAAACTCGGATCTGTTGACTGGGTGTGAGTGTTTGATTGGTTCTGATGCTCCGTCCATCACCACCCCCTTTTGTACTGCTTTGTTTGCCATAAGTTGGCAGGGTATGCTCAGACGTGAGTCCATTGCTCACTTTGCCACTGGATTCAAGCAAGCCTGGCTGAAGATGGCTGAAATGCCAGAAACCAGTCCTAGGAAACGTGTTTCCTGTCCAGGGAAGGCATTGCTTGGCAATTCGGGCTGGACTGTTCCCATGAGGCACAGGGTCAGACTGATTTTCATATGGCCATGTCTGAACTGGGGTGGCAGAGTGGGCTAAAGAACGGTGATGAATCAAACTCGGATCTGTTGACTGGGTGTGAGTGTTTGATTGGTTCTGATGCTCCGACCATCACCACCCCCTTTTGGACCGCTTTGTTCGCCATAAGTTGGCAGGGTATGCTCAGACGTGAGTCCCTTGCTCACTTTGCCACTGGATTCAAGCAAGCCTGGCTGAAGACGGCTGAAATGCCAGAAACCGGTCCTAGGAAGCTTGTTTCCGGTCCAGGGAAGGCATGGCTTGGCAGTTCGGGCTGGACTGTTCCCATGAGGCACAGGGTCAGACTGATTTGCATGTCTGAACTGGGGTGGCAGAGTGGGCTAAAGAACGGTGATGGATCAAACTCGGATCTGTTGACTGGGTGTGAGTGTTTGAATGGTTCTGATGCTCCGTCCATCACCACCCCCTTTTGTACCGCTTTGTTCACCATAAGTTGGCAGGGTATGCTCAGACGTGAGTCCCTTGCTCACTTTGCCACTGGATTCAAGCAAGCCTGGCTGAAGACGGCTGAAATGCCAGAAACCGGTCCTAGGAAGCTTGTTTCCGGTCCAGGGAAGGCATGGCTTGGCAGTTCGGGCTGGACTGTTCCCATGAGGCATAGGGTCAGACTGATTTGCATATGGCCATGTCTGAAATGGGGTGGCAGAGTGGGCTAAAGAACGGTGATGGATCAAACTCGGATCTGTTGACTGGGTGTGAGTGTTTAATTGGTTCTGATGCTCCGTCCATCACCACCCCCTTTTGTAACGCTTTGTTCGCCATAGGTTGGCAGGGTATGCTCAGACGTGAGTCCCTTGCTCACTTTGCCACTGGATTCAAGCAAGCCTGGCTGAAGACGGCTGAAATGCCAGAAACCGGTCCTAGAAAGCTTGTTTCCGGTCCACGGAAGGCAAGGCTTGGCAGTTCGGGCTGGACTGTTCCCATGAGGCACAGGGTCAGACTGATTTTCATATGGCCGTGTCTGAACTGGGGTGGCAGAGTGGGCTAAAGCACGGTGATGGATCAAACTCGTATCTGTTGACTGGGTGTGAGAGTTTGATTGCTTCTGATGCTCCGTCCATCACCACCCACTTTTGTACTGCTTTGTTCGCCATAAGTTGGCAGGGTATGCTCAGACGTGAGTCCCTTGCTCACTTTGCCACTGGATTCAAGCAAGCCTGGCTGAAGACGGCTGAAATGCCAGAAACCAGTCCTAGGAAACGTGTTTCCTGTCCAGGGAAGGCATTGCATGGCAATTCGGGCTGGACTGTTCCCATGAGGCACAGGGTCAGACTGATTTTCATATGGCCATGTCTGAACTGGGGTGGCAGAGTGGGCTAAAGAACGGTGATGGATCAAAGTCGGATCTGTTGACTGGGTGTGAGTGTTTGATTGGTTCTGATGCTCAGTCCATCACCACCCCCTTTTGTACCGCTTTGTTCGCCATAAGTTGGCAGGATATGCTCACACGTGAGTCCCTTGCTCACTTTGTCACTGGATTCAAGCAAGCCTGGCTGAAGACGGCTGAAATGCCAGAAAACAGTCCTAGGAAACGTGTTTCCTGTCGAGGGAAGGCATTGCATGGCAATTCGGGCTGGACTGTTCCCATGAGGCACAGGGTCAGACTGATTTTCATATGGCCATGTCTGAACTGGGGTGGCAGAGTGGGCCAAAGAACGGTGATGGATCAAACTTGGATCTGTTGACTGGGTGTGAGTGTTTGATTGGTTCTGATGCTCCGTCCATCACCACCCCCTTTTGTACCGCTTTGTTCGCCATAAGTTGGCAGGGTATGCTCAGACGTGAGTTCCTTGCTCACTTTGCCACTGGATTCAAGCAAGCCTGGCTGAAGACGGCTGAAATGCCAGAAACCGGTCCTAGGAAGCTTGTTTCCAGTCCAGGGAAGGCATGGCTTGGCAGTTCGGGCTGGACTGTTCCCATGAGGCACAGGGACAGACTGAATTGCATATGGGCATGTCTGAACTGGGGTGGCAGAGTGGGCTAAAGAACGGTGATGGATCAAACTCGGATCTGTTGACTGGGAGTGAGTGTTTGATTGGTTCTGATGCTCTGTCCATCACCACCCCATTTTGTACCGCTTTGTTCGCCATAAGTTGGCAGGGTATGCTCAGACGTGAGTCCCTTGCTCACTTTGCCACTGGATTCAAGCAAGCCTGGCTGAAGACGGCTGAAATGCCAGAAACCTGTCCTAGGAAGCTTGTTTCCGGTCCAGAGAAGGCATGGCTTGGCAGTTCGGGCTGGACTGTTCCCATGAGGCACAGGGTCAGACTGATTTGCATATGGCCATGTCTGAAATGGGGAGGCAGAGTGGGCTAAAGAACGGTGATGATCAAACTCGGATCTGTTGACTGGGTGTGAGTGTTTGATTGGTTCTGATGCTCCGTCCATCACCACCCCCTTTTGTACCGCTTTGTTCGCCATAAGTTGGCAGGGTATGCTCAGACGTGAGTCCCTTGCTCACTTTGCCACTGGATTATTTCAAGCAAGCCTGGCTGAAGACGGCTGAAATGCCAGAAACCCGTCCTAGGAAACTTGTTTCCTGTCCAGGGAAGGCATGGCTTGGCAATTCGGGCTGGACTGTTCCCATGAGGCACAGGGTCAGACTGATTTTCATATGGCCATGTCTGAACTGGGGTGGCAGAGTGGGCTAAAGAATGGTGATGGATCAAACTCGGATCTGTTGACTGGGTGTGAGTGTTTGATTGGTTCTGATGCTCCGTCCATCACCACCCCCTTTTGTACTGCTTTGTTTGCCATAAGTTGGCAGGGTATGCTCAGACGTGAGTCCATTGCTCACTTTGCCACTGGATTCAAGCAAGCCTGGCTGAAGATGGCTGAAATGCCAGAAACCAGTCCTAGGAAACGTGTTTCCTGTCCAGGGAAGGCATTGCTTGGCAATTCGGGCTGGACTGTTCCCATGAGGCACAGGGTCAGACTGATTTTCATATGGCCATGTCTGAACTGGGGTGGCAGAGTGGGCTAAAGAACGGTGATGAATCAAACTCGGATCTGTTGACTGGGTGTGAGTGTTTGATTGGTTCTGATGCTCCGACCATCACCACCCCCTTTTGGACCGCTTTGTTCGCCATAAGTTGGCAGGGTATGCTCAGACGTGAATCCCTTGCTCACTTTGCCACTGGATTCAAGCAAGCCTGGCTGAAGACGGCTGAAATGCCAGAAACCGGTCCTAGGAAGCTTGTTTCCGGTCCAGGAAAGGCATGGCTTGGCAGTTCGGGCTGGACTGTTCCCATGAGGCACAGGGTCAGACTGATTTGCATGTCTGAACTGGGGTGGCAGAGTGGGCTAAAGAACGGTGATGGATCAAACTCGGATCTGTTGACTGGGTGTGAGTGTTTGAATGGTTCTGATGCTCCGTCCATCACCACCCCCTTTTGTACCGCTTTGTTCACCATAAGTTGGCAGGGTATGCTCAGACGTGAGTCCCTTGCTCACTTTGCCACTGGATTCAAGCAAGCCTGGCTGAAGACGGCTGAAATGCCAGAAACCGGTCCTAGGAAGCTTGTTTCCGGTCCAGGGAAGGCATGGCTTGGCAGTTCGGGCTGGACTGTTCCCATGAGGCATAGGGTCAGACTGATTTGCATATGGCCATGTCTGAAATGGGGTGGCAGAGTGGGCTAAAGAACGGTGATGGATCAAACTCGGATCTGTTGACTGGGTGTGAGTGTTTAATTGGTTCTGATGCTCCGTCCATCACCACCCCCTTTTGTAACGCTTTGTTCGCCATAGGTTGGCAGGGTATGCTCAGACGTGAGTCCCTTGCTCACTTTGCCACTGGATTCAAGCAAGCCTGGCTGAAGACGGCTGAAATGCCAGAAACCGGTCCTAGGAAGCTTGTTTCCGGTCCACGGAAGGCATGGCTTGGCAGTTCGGGCTGGACTGTTCCCATGAGGCACAGGGTCAGACTGATTTTCATATGGCCGTGTCTGAACTGGGGTGGCAGAGTGGGCTAAAGCACGGTGATGGATCAAACTCGGATCTGTTGACTGGGTGTGAGAGTTTGATTGCTTCTGATGCTCCGTCCATCACCACCCACTTTTGTACTGCTTTGTTTGCCATAAGTTGGCAGGGTATGCTCAGACGTGAGTCCCTTGCTCACTTTGCCACTGGATTCAAGCAAGCCTGGCTGAAGACGGCTGAAATGCCGGAAACCAGTCCTAGGAAACGTGTTTCCTGTCCAGGGAAGGCATTGCATGGCAATTCGGGCTGGACTGTTCCCATGAGGCACAGGGTCAGACTGATTTTCATATGGCCATGTCTGAACTGGGGTGGCAGAGTGGGCTAAAGAACGGTGATGGATCAAACTCGGATCTGTTGACTGGGTGTGAGTGTTTGATTGGTTCTGATGCTCCGTCCATCACCACCCCCTTTTGTACCGCTTTGTTCGCCATAAGTTGGCAGGGTATGCTCAGACGTGAGTCCCTTGCTCACTTTGCCACTGGATTCAACCAAGCCTGGCTGAAGATGGCTAAAATGCCAGAAACCGGTCCTAGGAAGCTTGTTTCTGGTCCAGGGAAGGCATGGCTTGGCAGTTCATGCTGGACTGTTCCCATGAGGCACAGGGTCAGACTGATTTGCATATGGCCATGTCTGAAATAGGGTGGCAGAGTGGGCTAAAGAACGGTGATGGATCAAACTCGGATCTGTTGAATGTGTGTGTGTGTTTGATTGGTTCTGATGCTCCGTCCATCACCACCCCCTTTTGTACCGCTTTGTTCACCATAAGTTGGCAGGGTATGCTCAGACGTGAGTCCCTTGCTCACTTTGCCACTGGATTCAAGCAAGCCTGGCTGAAGACGGCTGAAATGACAGAAACCGGTCCTAGGAAGCTTGTTTCCGGTACAGGGAAGGCATGGCTTGGCAGTTCGGGCTGGACTGTTCCCATGAGGCACAGGGTCAGACTGATTTGCATATGGCCATGTCTCAACTGGGGTGGCAGAGTGGGCTAAAGAATGGTGATGGATCAATCTCGGATCTGTTGACTGGGTGTGAGTGTTTGATTGGTTCTGATGCTCAGTCCATCACCACCCCCTTTTGTACTGCTTTGTTCGCCATAAGTTGGCAGGGTATGCTCAGACGTGAGTCCCTTCCTCACTTTGCCACTGGATTCAAGCAAGCCTGGCTGAAGATGGCTGAAATGCCAGAAACCGGTCCTAGGAAGCTTGTTTCCGGTCCAGGGAAGGCATGGCTTGGCAGTTCGGGCTGGACTGTTCCCATGAGGCACAGGGTCAGACTGATTTGCATATGGCCATGTCTGAACTGGGGTGGCAGAGTGGGCTAAAGCACAGTGATGGATCAAACTCGGATCTGTTGACCGGGTGTGAGTGTTTGATTGGTTCTGATGCTCCGTTCATCACCACCCCCTTTTGTACTGCTTTGTTCGTCATAAGTTGGCAGGGTATGCTCAGACGTGAGTACCTTGCTCACTTTGCCACTGGATTCAAGCAAGCCTGGCTGAAGACAGCTGAAATGCCAGAAACCGGTCCTAGGAAGCTTGTTTCCGGTCCAGGAACGGCATGGCTTGGCAGTTCAGGCTGGACTGTTCCCATGAGGCACACGGTCAGACTGATTTGCATATGGCCATGTCTGAACTGGGGTAGCAGAGGGGGCTAAAGAACGGTGATGGATCAAACTCGGATCTGTTGACTGGGTGTGAGTGTTTGATTGTTTCTGATGCTCCGTTCATCACCACCCCCTTTTGTACTGCTTTGTTCGCCATGAGTTGGCAGGGTATGCTCAGACGTGAGTCCCTTGCTCACTTTGCCACTGGATTCAAGCAAGCCTGGCTGAAGACGGCTGAAATGCCTGAAACCGGTCCTGGGAAGCTTGTTTCCGGTCCAGGGAAGGTATGGCTTGGCAGTTCGGGCTGGACTGCTCCCATGAGGCACAGGGTCAGACTGATTTGCATATGGCCATGTCTGAACTGGGGTGGCAGAGTGGGCTAAAGAACGGTGATGGATCAAACTTGGATCTGTAGACAGGGTGTGAGTGTTTGATTGGTTCTGATGCTCCGTCCATCACCACCCCATTTTATACCGCTTTGTTCGCGTTATAAGTTGGCAGGGTATGCTCAGACGTGAGTCTCTTGCTCACTTTGCCACTGGATTCAAGCAAGCCGGTCTGAAGACAGCTGAAATGCCAGAAACCGGTCTTAGGAAGCTTGTTTCTGGTCCAGGGAAGTTATGGCTTGGCAGTTCGGGCTGGACTGTTCCCATGAGGCACAGGATCAGACTGATTTGCATATGGCCAGGTCTGAACTGGGGTGGCAGAGTGGGCTAAAGAACGGTGATGGATCAAACTCGGATCTGTTGACTGGGTGTGAGTGTTTGATTGGTTCTGATGCTCCGTCCATCACCACCCCCTTTTGTACCGCTTTGTTCACCATAAGTTGGCAGGGTATGCTCAGACGTGAGTCCCTTGCTCACTTTGCCACTGGATTTAAGCAAGCCTGGCTGAAGACGGCTGAAATGACAGAAACCGGTCCTAGGAAGCTTGTTTCTGGTACAGGGAAGGCATGGCTTGGCAGTTCGGGCTGGACTGTTCCCATGAGGCACAGGGTCAGACTGATTTGCATATGGCCATGTCTGAACTGGGGTGGCAGAGTGGGCTAAAGAATGGTGTTGGATCAAACTCGGATCTGTTGACTGGGTGTGAGTGTTTGATTGGTTCTGATGCTCTGTCCATCACCACCCCCTTTTGTACTGCTTTGTTCGCAATAGGTTGGCAGGGTATGCTCAGACGTGAGTCCCTTGCTCACTTTGCCACTGGATTCAAGCAAGCCTGGCTGAAGACGGCTGAAATGCCAGAAACTAGTCCTAGGTAACGTGTTTCCTGTCCAGGGAAGGCATTGCTTGGCAATTCGGGCTGGACTGTTCCCATGAGGCACAGGGTCAGACTGATTTTCATATGGCCATGTCTGAACTGGGGTGGCAGAGTGGGCTAAAGAACGGTGATGGATCAAAGTCAGATCTGTTGACTGGGTGTGAGTGTTTGATTGGTTCTGATGCTCCTTCCATCACCACCCCCTTTTGTACTGCTTTGTTCGCCATAAGTTGGCAGGGTATGCTCACACGTGAGTCCCTTGCTCACTTTGCCAATGGATTCAACCAGGCCTGGCTGAAGACGGCTGAAATGCCAGAAAGCAGTCCTAGGAAACGTGTTTCCTGTCCAGGGAAGGCATTGCTTGGCAATTCGGGCTGGACTGTTCCCATGAGGCACAGGGTCAGACTGATTTTCATATGGCCATGTCTGAACTGGGGTGGCAGAGTGGGCTAAAGAACGGTGATGGATCAAAGTCAGATCTGTTGACTGGGTGTGAGTGTTTGATTGGTTCTGATGCTCCGTCCATCACCACCCCCTTTTGTACCGCTTTGTTCGCCATAAGTTGGCAGGGTATGCTCAGACGTGAGTCCCTTGCTCACTTTGCCACTGGATTCAAGCAAGCCTGGCTGAAGACGGCTGAAATGCCAGAAACCCGTCCTAGGAAACTTGTTTCCTGTCCAGGGAAGGCATGGCTTGGCAATTCGGGCTGGACTGTTCCCATGAGGCACAGGGTCAGACTGATTTTCATATGGCCATGTCTGAACTGGGGTGGGAGAGTGGGCTAAAGAATGGTGATGAATCAAACTCGGATCTGTTGACTGGGTGTGAGTGTTTGATTGGTTCTGATGCTCCGACCATCACCACCCCCTTTTGGACCGCTTTGTTCGCCATAAGTTGGCAGGGTATGCTCAGACGTGAGTCCCTTGCTCACTTTGCCACTGGATTCAAGCAAGCCTGGCTGAAGACGGCTGAAATGCCAGAAACCGGTCCTAGGAAGCTTGTTTCCGGTCCAGGGAAGGCATGGCTTGGCAGTTCGGGCTGGACTGTTCCCATGAGGCATAGGGTCAGACTGATTTGCATATGGCCATGTCTGAGATGGGGTGGCAGAGTGGGCTAAAGAACGGTGATGGATCAAACTCGGATCTGTTGACTGGGTGTGAGTGTTTGATTGGTTCTGATGCTCCGTCCACCACCACCCCCTTTTGTAACGCTTTGTTCGCCATAAGTTGGCAGGGTATGCTCAGACGTGAGTCCCTTGCTCACTTTGCCACTGGATTCAAGCAAGCCTGGCTGAAGACGGCTGAAATGCCAGAAACCGGTCCTAGGAAGCTTGTTTCCGGTCCAGGGAAGGCATGGCTTGGCAGTTCGGGCTGGACTGTTCCCATGAGGCACAGGGTCAGACTGATTTGCATTTGGCCATGTCTTAACTGGGGTGGCAGAGTGGGCTAAAGAACGGTGATGGATCAAACTCGGATCTGTTGACAGGGTGTGAGTGTTTGATTGGTTCTGATGCTCCGTCCATCACCACACCCTTTTGTACCGCTTTGTTCGCCATAAGTTGGCAGGGTATGCTCAGACGTGAGTCCCTTGCTCACTTTGCCACTGGATTCAAGCAAGCCTGGCTGAAGATGGCTGAAATGCCAGAAACCGGTCCTAGGAAGCTTGTTTCCAGTCCACGGAAGGCATGGCTTGGCAGTTTGGGCTGGACTGTTCCCATGAGGCACAGGGTCAGACTGATTTTCATATGGCCGTGTCTGAACTGGGGTGGCAGAGTGGGCTAAAGCACGGTGATGGATCAAACTCGGATCTGTTGACTGGGTGTGAGAGTTTGATTGGTTCTGATGCTCCGTCCATCACCACCCACTTTTGTACTGCTTTGTTCGCCATAAGTTGGCAGGGTATGCTCAGACGTGATTCCCTTGCTCACTTTGCCACTGGATTCAAGCAAGCCTGGCTGAAGATGGCTGAAATGCCAGAAACCAGTCATAGGAAACGTGTTTCCTGTCCAGGGAAGGCATTGCATGGCAATTCGGGCTGGACTGTTCCCATGAGGCACAGTGTCAGACTGATTTTCATATGGCCATGTCTGAACTGGGGTGGCAGAGTGGGCTAAAGAACGGTTATGGATCAAAGTCGGATCTGTTGACTGGGTGTGAGTGTTTGATTGGTTCTGATGCTCCGTCCATCACCACCCCCTTTTGTACTGCTTTGTTCGCCATAAGTTGGCAGTGTATGCTCAGACGTGAGTCCCTTGCTCACTTTGCCACTGGATTCAAGCAAGCCTGGCTGAAGTCGGCTGAAATGCCAGAAACCAGTCCTAGGAAACGTGTTTCCTGTCCAGGGAAGGCATTGCTTGGCAATTCGGGCTGGACTGTTCCCATGAGGCACAGGGTCAGACTGATTTTCATATGGCCATGTCTGAACTGGGGTGGCAGAGTGGGCTAAAGAACGGTTATGGATCAAAGTCGGATCTGTTGACTGGGTGTGAGTGTTTGATTGGTTCTGATGCTCCGTCCATCACCACCCCCTTTTGTACCGCTTTGATCGCCATAAGATGGCAGGGTATGCTCAGACGTGAGTCCCTTCCTCACTTTGCCACTGGATTCAAGCAAGCCTGGCTGAAGACGGCTGAAATGCCAGAAACCCGTCCTAGGAAACTTGTTTCCTGTCCAGGGAAGGCATGGCTTGGCAATTCGGGCTGGACTGTTCCCATGAGGCACAGGGTCAGACTGATTTGCATATGGCCATGTCTGAACTGGGGTGGCAGAGTGGGCTAAAGAACGGTGATGGATCAAACTCGGATCTGTTGACTGGGTGTGAGTGTTTGATTGGTTCTGATGCTCCGTCCATCACCACCCCCTTTTGTACCACTTTGTTCGCACAAGTTGGCAGGGTATGCTCAGACGTGAGTTCCTTGCTCACTTTGCCACTGGATTCAAGCAAGCCTGGGTGAAGACGGCTGAATTGCCAGAAACCGGTCCTAGGAAGCTTGTTTCCAGTCCAGGGAAGGCATGGCTTGGCAGTTCGGGCTGGACTGTTCCCATTAGGCACAGGGACAGACTGAATTGCATATGGCCATGTCTGAAATGGGGTGGCAGAGTGGGCTAAAGAACGGTGATGGATCAAACTCGGATCTGTTGACTGGGAGTGAGTGTTCGATTGTTTCTAATGCTCCGTCCATCACCACCCCCTTTTGTACCGCTTTGTTCGCCATAAGTTGGCAGGGTATGCTCACACGTGAGTCCCTTGCTCACTTTGCCACTGGATTCAACCAAGGCTGGCTGAAGACGGCTGAAATGCCAGAAACCGGTCCTAGGAAGCTTGTTTCCTGTCCAGGGAAGGTATGGCTTGGCAGTTCGGGCTGGACTGTTCCCATGAGGCACAGGGTCAGACTGATTTGCATATGGCCATGTCTGAACTGGGGTGGCAGAGTGGGCTAAAGAACGGTGATGGATCAAACTCGGATCTGTTGAGTGGGTGTGAGTGTTTGATTGTTTCTGATGCTCCGTCCATTACCACCCCCTTTTGTACCGCTTTGTTTGCCATAAGTTGGCAGGGTATGCTCACACGTGAGTCCCTTGCTCACTTTGCCACTGGATTCAAGCAAGCCTGGCTGAAGACGGCTAAAATGCCAGAAACGGGTCCTAGGAAACTTGTTTCCGGTCCAAGGAAGGCATGGCTTGGCAGTTCTGGTTGGACTGTTCCCATGAGGCACAGGGTCAGACTGATTTGCATATGGCCATGTCTGAACTGGGGTGGCAGTGTGGGCTAAAGAACGGTGATGGATCAAACTCGGATCTGTTGACTGGGTGTGAGTGTTTGATTGGTTCTGATGCTCCGTCCATCACCACCACCTTTTGTACCGCTTTGTTCTCCATAAGTTGGCAGGGTATGCTCAGACGTGAGTCCCTTGCTCACTTTGCCACTGGATTCAAGCAAGCCTGGCTGAAGATGGCTGAAACGCCAGAAACTGGTCCTGGAAAGCTTGTTTCCAGTCCAGGGAAGGCATGGCTTGGCAGTTCAGGCTGGACTGTTCCCATGAGACACAGGGTCAGACTGATTTGCATATGGCCATGTCTGAAATGGGGTGGCAGAGTGGGCTAAAGATAGGTGATGGATCAAACTCAGATCTGTTGACTGGGTGTGTGTGTTTGATTGGTTCTGATGCTCCGTCCATCACCACCCCCTTTTGTACCGCTTTGTTTGCCATAAGTTGGCAGGGTATGCTCAGACGTGAGTCCCTTGCTCACTTTGCCACTGGATTCAAGCACGCCTGGCTGAAGGCGGCTGAAATGCCAGAAACCGGTCCTAGGAAGCTTGTTTCCGGTCCAGGGAAGGCATGGCTTGGCAGTTCAGGCTGAACTGCTCCCATGAGGCACAGGGTCAGACTGATTTGCATATGGCCATGTCTGAACTGGGGTGGCAGAGTGGGCTAAAGAATGGTGATGGATCAAACTTGGATCTGTTGACTGGGTGTGAGTGTTTGATTGGTTCTGATGCTCCTTCCATCACCACCCCCTTTTGTACTGCTTTGTTCGCCATAAGTTGGCAGGGTATGCTCAGACGTGAGTCCCTTCCTCACTTTGCCACTGGATTCAAGCAAGCCTGGCTGAAGACGGCTGAAATGCCAGAAACCGGGCCTAGGAAGCTTGTTTCCAGTACAGGGAAGGCATGGCTTGGCAGTTCGGGCTGGACTGTTCCCATGAGGCACAGGGTCAGACTGATTTGCATATGGCCATGTCTGAACTGGGGTAGCAGAGTGGGCTAAAGAACGGTGATGGATCAAAGTCGGATCTGTTGACTGGTTGTGAGGGTTTGATTGGTTCTGATGCTCCGTCCATCACCACCCCCTTTTGCACTGCTTTGTTCGCCATAAGTTGGCAGGGTATGCTCAGACGTGAGTCCCTTGCTCACTTTGCCACTGGATTCAAGCAAGCCTGGCTGAAGACGGCTGAAATGCCAGAAACCGGTCCTAGGAAGCTTGTTTCCGGTCCAGGGAAGGCATGGCTTGGCAGTTCGGGCTGGACTGTTCCCATGAGGCACAGGGTCAGACTGATATGCATGTCTGAACTGGGGTGGCAGAGTGGGCTAAAGAACGGTGATGGATCAAACTCGGATCTGTTGACTGGGTGTGAGTGTTTGATTGGCTCTGATGCTCCGTCCATCACCACCCCCTTTTGTACCGCTTTGTTCGCCATAAGTTGGCAGGGTATGCTCAGACGTGAGTCCCTTGCTCACTTTGCCACTGGATTCAAGCAAGCCTGGCTGAAGACGGCTGAAATGCCAGAAACCGGTCCTAGGAAGCTTGTTTCCGGTCCAGGGAAGGCATGGCTTGGCAGTTCGGGCTGGACTGTTCCCATGAGTCACAGGGTCAGACTGATTTGCATTTGGCCATGTCTTAACAGGGGTGGCAGAGTGGGCTAAAGAACGGTGATGGATCAAACTCGGATCTGTTGACAGGGTGTGAGTGTTTGATTCGTTCTGATGCTCCGTCCATCACCACACCCTTTTGTACCGCTTTGTTCGCCATAAGTTGGCAGGGTATGCTCAGACGTTAGTCCCTTGCTCACTTTGCCACTGGATTCAAGCAAGCCTGGCTGAAGACGGCTGAAATGCCAGAAACCGGTCCTAGGAAGCTTGTTTCCGGTCCACGGAAGGCATGGCGTGCAGTTCGGGCTGGACTGTTCCCATGAGGCACAGGGTCAGACTGATTTTCATATGGCCATGTCTGAACTGGGGTGGCAGAGTGGGCTAAAGCACGGTGATGGATCAAACTCGGATCTGTTGACTGGGTGTGAGTGTTTGATTGGTTCTGATGCTCAGTCCATCACCACCCCCTTTTGTACCGCTTTGTTCGCCATAAGTTGGCAGGATATGCTCACACGTGAGTCCCTTGCTCACTTTGTCACTGGATTCAAGCAAGCCTGGCTGAAGACGGCTGAAATGCCAGAAAACAGTCCTAGGAAACGTGTTTCCTGTCGAGGGAAGGCATTGCATGGCAATTCGGGCTGGACTGTTCCCATGAGGCACAGGGTCAGACTGATTTTCATATGGCCATGTCTGAACTGGGGTGGCAGAGTGGGCCAAAGAACGGTGATGGATCAAACTTGGATCTGTTGACTGGGTGTGAGTGTTTGATTGGTTCTGATGCTCCGTCCATCACCACCCCCTTTTGTACCGCTTTGTTCGCCATAAGTTGGCAGGGTATGCTCAGACGTGAGTTCCTTGCTCACTTTGCCACTGGATTCAAGCAAGCCTGGCTGAAGACGGCTGAAATGCCAGAAACCGGTCCTAGGAAGCTTGTTTCCAGTCCAGGGAAGGCATGGCTTGGCAGTTCGGGCTGGACTGTTCCCATGAGGCACAGGGACAGACTGAATTGCATATGGGCATGTCTGAACTGGGGTGGCAGAGTGGGCTAAAGAACGGTGATGGATCAAACTCGGATCTGTTGACTGGGAGTGAGTGTTTGATTGGTTCTGATGCTCTGTCCATCACCACCCCATTTTGTACCGCTTTGTTCGCCATAAGTTGGCAGGGTATGCTCAGACGTGAGTCCCTTGCTCACTTTGCCACTGGATTCAAGCAAGCCTGGCTGAAGACGGCTGAAATGCCAGAAACCTGTCCTAGGAAGCTTGTTTCCGGTCCAGAGAAGGCATGGCTTGGCAGTTCGGGCTGGACTGTTCCCATGAGGCACAGGGTCAGACTGATTTGCATATGGCCATGTCTGAAATGGGGAGGCAGAGTGGGCTAAAGAACGGTGATGATCAAACTCGGATCTGTTGACTGGGTGTGAGTGTTTGATTGGTTCTGATGCTCCGTCCATCACCACCCCCTTTTGTACCGCTTTGTTCGCCATAAGTTGGCAGGGTATGCTCAGACGTGAGTCCCTTGCTCACTTTGCCACTGGATTATTTCAAGCAAGCCTAGCTGAAGACGGCTGAAATGCCAGAAACCCGTCCTAGGAAACTTGTTTCCTGTCCAGGGAAGGCATGGCTTGGCAATTCGGGCTGGACTGTTCCCATGAGGCACAGGGTCAGACTGATTTTCATATGGCCATGTCTGAACTGGGGTGGCAGAGTGGGCTAAAGAATGGTGATGGATCAAACTCGGATCTGTTGACTGGGTGTGAGTGTTTGATTGGTTCTGATGCTCCGTCCATCACCACCCCCTTTTGTACTGCTTTGTTTGCCATAAGTTGGCAGGGTATGCTCAGACGTGAGTCCATTGCTCACTTTGCCACTGGATTCAAGCAAGCCTGGCTGAAGATGGCTGAAATGCCAGAAACCAGTCCTAGGAAACGTGTTTCCTGTCCAGGGAAGGCATTGCTTGGCAATTCGGGCTGGACTGTTCCCATGAGGCACAGGGTCAGACTGATTTTCATATGGCCATGTCTGAACTGGGGTGGCAGAGTGGGCTAAAGAACGGTGATGAATCAAACTCGGATCTGTTGACTGGGTGTGAGTGTTTGATTGGTTCTGATGCTCCGACCATCACCACCCCCTTTTGGACCGCTTTGTTCGCCATAAGTTGGCAGGGTATGCTCAGACGTGAGTCCCTTGCTCACTTTGCCACTGGATTCAAGCAAGCCTGGCTGAAGACGGCTGAAATGCCAGAAACCGGTCCTAGGAAGCTTGTTTCCGGTCCAGGGAAGGCATGGCTTGGCAGTTCGGGCTGGACTGTTCCCATGAGGCACAGGGTCAGACTGATTTGCATGTCTGAACTGGGGTGGCAGAGTGGGCTAAAGAACGGTGATGGATCAAACTCGGATCTGTTGACTGGGTGTGAGTGTTTGAATGGTTCTGATGCTCCGTCCATCACCACCCCCTTTTGTACCGCTTTGTTCACCATAAGTTGGCAGGGTATGCTCAGACGTGAGTCCCTTGCTCACTTTGCCACTGGATTCAAGCAAGCCTGGCTGAAGACGGCTGAAATGCCAGAAACCGGTCCTAGGAAGCTTGTTTCCGGTCCACGGAAGGCATGGCTTGGCAGTTCGGGCTGGACTGTTCCCATGAGGCACAGGGTCAGACTGATTTTCATATGGCCGTGTCTGAACTGGGGTGGCAGAGTGGGCTAAAGCACGGTGATGGATCAAACTCGGATCTGTTGACTGGGTGTGAGAGTTTGATTGCTTCTGATGCTCCGTCCATCACCACCCACTTTTGTACTGCTTTGTTTGCCATAAGTTGGCAGGGTATGCTCAAACGTGAGTCCCTTGCTCACTTTGCCACTGAATTCAAGCAAGCCTGGCTGAAGACGGCTGAAATGCCAGAAACCAGTCCTAGGAAACGTGTTTCCTGTCCAGGGAAGGCATTGCATGGCAATTCGGGCTGGACTGTTCCCATGAGGCACAGGGTCAGACTGATTTTCATATGGCCATGTCTGAACTGGGGTGGCAGAGTGGGCTAAAGAACGGTGATGGATCAAAGTCGGATCTGTTGACTGGGTGTGAGTGTTTGATTGGTTCTGATGCTCAGTCCATCACCACCCCCTTTTGTACCGCTTTGTTCGCCATAAGTTGGCAGGATATGCTCACACGTGAGTCCCTTGCTCATTTTGTCACTTGATTCAAGCAAGCCTGGCTGAAGACGGCTAAAATGCCAGAAACGGGTCCTAGGAAACTTGTTTCCGGTCCAGGGAAGGCATGGCTTGGCAGTTCTGGTTGGACTGTTCCCATGAGGCACAAGGTGAGACTGATTTGCATATGGCCATGTCTGAACTGGGGTGGCAGAGTGGGCTAAAGAACGGTGATGGATCAAACTCGGATCTGTTGACTGGGTGTGAGTGTTTGATTGGTTCTGATGCTCCGTCCATCACCACCCCCTTTTGTACCGCTTTGTTCGCCATAAGTTGGCAGGGTATGCTCAGACGTGAGTCCCTTGCTCACTTTGCCACTGGATTCAACCAAGCCTGGCTGAAGATGGCTAAAATGCCAGAAACCGGTCCTAGGAAGCTTGTTTCTGGTCCAGGGAAGGCATGGCTTGGCAGTTCATGCTGGACTGTTCCCATGAGGCACAGGGTCAGACTGATTTGCATATGGCCATGTCTGAAATGGGGTGGCAGAGTGGGCTAAAGAACGGTGATGGATCAAACTCGGATCTGTTGAATGTGTGTGTGTGTTTGATTGGTTCTGATGCTCCGTCCATCACCACCCCCTTTTGTACCGCTTTGTTCACCATAAGTTGGCAGGGTATGCTCAGACGTGAGTCCCTTGCTCACTTTGCCACTGGATTCAAGCAAGCCTGGCTGAAGACGGCTGAAATGACAGAAACCGGTCCTAGGAAGCTTGTTTCCGGTACAGGGAAGGCATGGCTTGGCAGTTCGGGCTGGACTGTTCCCATGAGGCACAGGGTCAGACTGATTTGCATATGGCCATGTCTCAACTGGGGTGGCAGAGTGGGCTAAAGAATGGTGATGGATCAATCTCGGATCTGTTGACTGGGTGTGAGTGTTTGATTGGTTCTGATGCTCAGTCCATCACCACCCCCTTTTGTACTGCTTTGTTCGCCATAAGTTGGCAGGGTATGCTCAGACGTGAGTCCCTTCCTCACTTTGCCACTGGATTCAAGCAAGCCTGGCTGAAGATGGCTGAAATGCCAGAAACCGGTCCTAGGAAGCTTGTTTCCGGTCCAGGGAAGGCATGGCTTGGCAGTTCGGGCTGGACTGTTCCCATGAGGCACAGGGTCAGACTGATTTGCATATGGCCATGTCTGAACTGGGGTGGCAGAGTGGGCTAAAGCACAGTGATGGATCAAACTCGGATCTGTTGACCGGGTGTGAGTGTTTGATTGGTTCTGATGCTCCGTTCATCACCACCCCCTTTTGTACTGCTTTGTTCGTCATAAGTTGGCAGGGTATGCTCAGACGTGAGTACCTTGCTCACTTTGCCACTGGATTCAAGCAAGCCTGGCTGAAGACAGCTGAAATGCCAGAAACCGGTCCTAGGAAGCTTGTTTCCGGTCCAGGAACGGCATGGCTTGGCAGTTCAGGCTGGACTGTTCCCATGAGGCACACGGTCAGACTGATTTGCATATGGCCATGTCTGAACTGGGGTAGCAGAGGGGGCTAAAGAACGGTGATGGATCAAACTCGGATCTGTTGACTGGGTGTGAGTGTTTGATTGTTTCTGATGCTCCGTTCATCACCACCCCCTTTTGTACTGCTTTGTTCGCCATGAGTTGGCAGGGTATGCTCAGACGTGAGTCCCTTGCTCACTTTGCCACTGGATTCAAGCAAGCCTGGCTGAAGACGGCTGAAATGCCTGAAACCGGTCCTGGGAAGCTTGTTTCCGGTCCAGGGAAGGTATGGCTTGGCAGTTCGGGCTGGACTGCTCCCATGAGGCACAGGGTCAGACTGATTTGCATATGGCCATGTCTGAACTGGGGTGGCAGAGTGGGCTAAAGAACGGTGATGGATCAAACTTGGATCTGTAGACAGGGTGTGAGTGTTTGATTGGTTCTGATGCTCCGTCCATCACCACCCCATTTTATACCGCTTTGTTCGCGTTATAAGTTGGCAGGGTATGCTCAGACGTGAGTCTCTTGCTCACTTTGCCACTGGATTCAAGCAAGCCGGTCTGAAGACGGCTGAAATGCCAGAAACCGGTCTTAGGAAGCTTGTTTCTGGTCCAGGGAAGTTATGGCTTGGCAGTTCGGGCTGGACTGTTCCCATGAGGCACAGGATCAGACTGATTTGCATATGGCCAGGTCTGAACTGGGGTGGCAGAGTGGGCTAAAGAACGGTGATGGATCAAACTCGGATCTGTTGACTGGGAGTGAGTGTTTGATTGGTTCTGATGCTCTGTCCATCACCACCCCATTTTGTACCGCTTTGTTCGCCATAAGTTGGCAGGGTATGCTCAGACGTGAGTCCCTTGCTCACTTTGCCACTGGATTCAAGCAAGCCTGGCTGAAGACGGCTGAAATGCCAGAAACCTGTCCTAGGAAGCTTGTTTCCGGTCCAGAGAAGGCATGGCTTGGCAGTTCGGGCTGGACTGTTCCCATGAGGCACAGGGTCAGACTGATTTGCATATGGCCATGTCTGAAATGGGGAGGCAGAGTGGGCTAAAGAACGGTGATGATCAAACTCGGATCTGTTGACTGGGTGTGAGTGTTTGATTGGTTCTGATGCTCCGTCCATCACCACCCCCTTTTGTACCGCTTTGTTCGCCATAAGTTGGCAGGGTATGCTCAGACGTGAGTCCCTTGCTCACTTTGCCACTGGATTATTTCAAGCAAGCCTAGCTGAAGACGGCTGAAATGCCAGAAACCCGTCCTAGGAAACTTGTTTCCTGTCCAGGGAAGGCATGGCTTGGCAATTCGGGCTGGACTGTTCCCATGAGGCACAGGGTCAGACTGATTTTCATATGGCCATGTCTGAACTGGGGTGGCAGAGTGGGCTAAAGAATGGTGATGGATCAAACTCGGATCTGTTGACTGGGTGTGAGTGTTTGATTGGTTCTGATGCTCCGTCCATCACCACCCCCTTTTGTACTGCTTTGTTTGCCATAAGTTGGCAGGGTATGCTCAGACGTGAGTCCATTGCTCACTTTGCCACTGGATTCAAGCAAGCCTGGCTGAAGATGGCTGAAATGCCAGAAACCAGTCCTAGGAAACGTGTTTCCTGTCCAGGGAAGGCATTGCTTGGCAATTCGGGCTGGACTGTTCCCATGAGGCACAGGGTCAGACTGATTTTCATATGGCCATGTCTGAACTGGGGTGGCAGAGTGGGCTAAAGAACGGTGATGAATCAAACTCGGATCTGTTGACTGGGTGTGAGTGTTTGATTGGTTCTGATGCTCCGACCATCACCACCCCCTTTTGGACCGCTTTGTTCGCCATAAGTTGGCAGGGTATGCTCAGACGTGAGTCCCTTGCTCACTTTGCCACTGGATTCAAGCAAGCCTGGCTGAAGACGGCTGAAATGCCAGAAACCGGTCCTAGGAAGCTTGTTTCCGGTCCAGGGAAGGCATGGCTTGGCAGTTCGGGCTGGACTGTTCCCATGAGGCACAGGGTCAGACTGATTTGCATGTCTGAACTGGGGTGGCAGAGTGGGCTAAAGAACGGTGATGGATCAAACTCGGATCTGTTGACTGGGTGTGAGTGTTTGAATGGTTCTGATGCTCCGTCCATCACCACCCCCTTTTGTACCGCTTTGTTCACCATAAGTTGGCAGGGTATGCTCAGACGTGAGTCCCTTGCTCACTTTGCCACTGGATTCAAGCAAGCCTGGCTGAAGACGGCTGAAATGCCAGAAACCGGTCCTAGGAAGCTTGTTTCCGGTCCAGGGAAGGCATGGCTTGGCAGTTCGGGCTGGACTGTTCCCATGAGGCATAGGGTCAGACTGATTTGCATATGGCCATGTCTGAAATGGGGTGGCAGAGTGGGCTAAAGAACGGTGATGGATCAAACTCGGATCTGTTGACTGGGTGTGAGTGTTTAATTGGTTCTGATGCTCCGTCCATCACCACCCCCTTTTGTAACGCTTTGTTCGCCATAGGTTGGCAGGGTATGCTCAGACGTGAGTCCCTTGCTCACTTTGCCACTGGATTCAAGCAAGCCTGGCTGAAGACGGCTGAAATGCCAGAAACCGGTCCTAGGAAGCTTGTTTCCGGTCCACGGAAGGCATGGCTTGGCAGTTCGGGCTGGACTGTTCCCATGAGGCACAGGGTCAGACTGATTTTCATATGGCCGTGTCTGAACTGGGGTGGCAGAGTGGGCTAAAGCACGGTGATGGATCAAACTCGGATCTGTTGACTGGGTGTGAGAGTTTGATTGCTTCTGATGCTCCGTCCATCACCACCCACTTTTGTACTGCTTTGTTTGCCATAAGTTGGCAGGGTATGCTCAAACGTGAGTCCCTTGCTCACTTTGCCACTGGATTCAAGCAAGCCTGGCTGAAGACGGCTGAAATGCCAGAAACCAGTCCTAGGAAACGTGTTTCCTGTCCAGGGAAGGCATTGCATGGCAATTCGGGCTGGACTGTTCCCATGAGGCACAGGGTCAGACTGATTTTCATATGGCCATGTCTGAACTGGGGTGGCAGAGTGGGCTAAAGAACGGTGATGGATCAAAGTCGGATCTGTTGACTGGGTGTGAGTGTTTGATTGGTTCTGATGCTCAGTCCATCACCACCCCCTTTTGTACCGCTTTGTTCGCCATAAGTTGGCAGGATATGCTCACACGTGAGTCCCTTGCTCATTTTGTCACTTGATTCAAGCAAGCCTGGCTGAAGACGGCTAAAATGCCAGAAACGGGTCCTAGGAAACTTGTTTCCGGTCCAGGGAAGGCATGGCTTGGCAGTTCTGGTTGGACTGTTCCCATGAGGCACAAGGTGAGACTGATTTGCATATGGCCATGTCTGAACTGGGGTGGCAGAGTGGGCTAAAGAACGGTGATGGATCAAACTCGGATCTGTTGACTGGGTGTGAGTGTTTGATTGGTTCTGATGCTCCGTCCATCACCACCCCCTTTTGTACCGCTTTGTTCGCCATAAGTTGGCAGGGTATGCTCAGACGTGAGTCCCTTGCTCACTTTGCCACTGGATTCAACCAAGCCTGGCTGAAGATGGCTAAAATGCCAGAAACCGGTCCTAGGAAGCTTGTTTCTGGTCCAGGGAAGGCATGGCTTGGCAGTTCATGCTGGACTGTTCCCATGAGGCACAGGGTCAGACTGATTTGCATATGGCCATGTCTGAAATGGGGTGGCAGAGTGGGCTAAAGAACGGTGATGGATCAAACTCGGATCTGTTGAATGTGTGTGTGTGTTTGATTGGTTCTGATGCTCCGTCCATCACCACCCCCTTTTGTACCGCTTTGTTCACCATAAGTTGGCAGGGTATGCTCAGACGTGAGTCCCTTGCTCACTTTGCCACTGGATTCAAGCAAGCCTGGCTGAAGACGGCTGAAATGACAGAAACCGGTCCTAGGAAGCTTGTTTCCGGTACAGGGAAGGCATGGCTTGGCAGTTCGGGCTGGACTGTTCCCATGAGGCACAGGGTCAGACTGATTTGCATATGGCCATGTCTCAACTGGGGTGGCAGAGTGGGCTAAAGAATGGTGATGGATCAATCTCGGATCTGTTGACTGGGTGTGAGTGTTTGATTGGTTCTGATGCTCAGTCCATCACCACCCCCTTTTGTACTGCTTTGTTCGCCATAAGTTGGCAGGGTATGCTCAGACGTGAGTCCCTTCCTCACTTTGCCACTGGATTCAAGCAAGCCTGGCTGAAGATGGCTGAAATGCCAGAAACCGGTCCTAGGAAGCTTGTTTCCGGTCCAGGGAAGGCATGGCTTGGCAGTTCGGGCTGGACTGTTCCCATGAGGCACAGGGTCAGACTGATTTGCATATGGCCATGTCTGAACTGGGGTGGCAGAGTGGGCTAAAGCACAGTGATGGATCAAACTCGGATCTGTTGACCGGGTGTGAGTGTTTGATTGGTTCTGATGCTCCGTTCATCACCACCCCCTTTTGTACTGCTTTGTTCGTCATAAGTTGGCAGGGTATGCTCAGACGTGAGTACCTTGCTCACTTTGCCACTGGATTCAAGCAAGCCTGGCTGAAGACAGCTGAAATGCCAGAAACCGGTCCTAGGAAGCTTGTTTCCGGTCCAGGAACGGCATGGCTTGGCAGTTCAGGCTGGACTGTTCCCATGAGGCACACGGTCAGACTGATTTGCATATGGCCATGTCTGAACTGGGGTAGCAGAGGGGGCTAAAGAACGGTGATGGATCAAACTCGGATCTGTTGACTGGGTGTGAGTGTTTGATTGTTTCTGATGCTCCGTTCATCACCACCCCCTTTTGTACTGCTTTGTTCGCCATGAGTTGGCAGGGTATGCTCAGACGTGAGTCCCTTGCTCACTTTGCCACTGGATTCAAGCAAGCCTGGCTGAAGACGGCTGAAATGCCTGAAACCGGTCCTGGGAAGCTTGTTTCCGGTCCAGGGAAGGTATGGCTTGGCAGTTCGGGCTGGACTGCTCCCATGAGGCACAGGGTCAGACTGATTTGCATATGGCCATGTCTGAACTGGGGTGGCAGAGTGGGCTAAAGAACGGTGATGGATCAAACTTGGATCTGTAGACAGGGTGTGAGTGTTTGATTGGTTCTGATGCTCCGTCCATCACCACCCCATTTTATACCGCTTTGTTCGTGTTATAAGTTGGCAGGGTATGCTCAGACGTGAGTCTCTTGCTCACTTTGCCACTGGATTCAAGCAAGCCGGTCTGAAGACGGCTGAAATGCCAGAAACCGGTCTTAGGAAGCTTGTTTCTGGTCCAGGGAAGTTATGGCTTGGCAGTTCGGGCTGGACTGTTCCCATGAGGCACAGGATCAGACTGATTTGCATATGGCCAGGTCTGAACTGGGG
The DNA here is from genome assembly GCF_964204655.1 of Triturus cristatus. Classification (NCBI taxonomy): domain Eukaryota; kingdom Metazoa; phylum Chordata; class Amphibia; order Caudata; family Salamandridae; genus Triturus; species Triturus cristatus. The sequence goes on from NW_028188506.1 coordinate 164,450, forward strand.
TGGCAGAGTGGGCTAAAGAACGGTGATGGATCAAACTCGGATCTGTTGACTGGGTGTGAGTGTTTGATTGGTTCTGATGCTCCGTCCATCACCACCCCCTTTTGTACCGCTTTGTTCACCATAAGTTGGCAGGGTATGCTCAGACGTGAGTCCCTTGCTCACTTTGCCACTGGATTTAAGCAAGCCTGGCTGAAGACGGCTGAAATGACAGAAACCGGTCCTAGGAAGCTTGTTTCTGGTACAGGGAAGGCATGGCTTGGCAGTTCGGGCTGGACTGTTCCAATGAGGCACAGGGTCAGACTGATTTGCATATGGCCATGTCTGAACTGGGGTGGCAGAGTGGGCTAAAGAATGGTGTTGGATCAAACTCGGATCTGTTGACTGGGTGTGAGTGTTTGATTGGTTCTGATGCTCCGTCCATCACCACCCCCTTTTGTACTGCTTTGTTCGCAATAAGTTGGCAGGGTATGCTCAGACGTGAGTCCCTTGCTCACTTTGCCACTGGATTCAAGCAAGCCTGGCTGAAGACGGCTGAAATGCCAGAAACTAGTCCTAGGTAACGTGTTTCCTGTCCAGGGAAGGCATTGCTTGGCAATTCGGGCTGGACTGTTCCCATGAGGCACAGGGTCAGACTGATTTTCATATGGCCATGTCTGAACTGGGGTGGCAGAGTGGGCTAAAGAACGGTGATGGATCAAAGTCAGATCTGTTGACTGGGTGTGAGTGTTTGATTGGTTCTGATGCTCCGTCCATCACCACCCCCTTTTGTACTGCTTTGTTCGCCATAAGTTGGCAGGGTATGCTCACACGTGAGTCCCTTGCTCACTTTGCCAATGGATTCAACCAGGCCTGGCTGAAGACGGCTGAAATGCCAGAAACCAGTCCTAGGAAACGTGTTTCCTGTCCAGGGAAGGCATTGCTTGGCAATTCGGGCTGGACTGTTCCCATGAGGCACAGGGTCAGACTGATTTTCATATGGCCATGTCTGAACTGGGGTGGCAGAGTGGGATAAAGAACGGTGATGGATCAAACTCGGATCTGTTGACTGGGTGTGAGTGTTTGATTGGTTCTGATGCTCCGTCCATCACCACCCCCTTTTGTACCGCTTTGTTCGCCATAAGTTGGCAGGGTATGCTCAGACGTGAGTCCCTTGCTCACTTTGCCACTGGATTCAACCAAGCCTGGCTGAAGATGGCTAAAATGCCAGAAACCGGTCCTAGGAAGCTTGTTTCTGGTCCAGGGAAGGCATGGCTTGGCAGTTCATGCTGGACTGTTCCCATGAGGCACAGGGTCAGACTGATTTGCATATGGCCATGTCTGAAATAGGGTGGCAGAGTGGGCTAAAGAACGGTGATGGATCAAACTCGGATCTGTTGAATGTGTGTGTGTGTTTGATTGGTTCTGATGCTCCGTCCATCACCACCCCCTTTTGTACCGCTTTGTTCACCATAAGTTGGCAGGGTATGCTCAGACGTGAGTCCCTTGCTCACTTTGCCACTGGATTCAAGCAAGCCTGGCTGAAGACGGCTGAAATGACAGAAACCGGTCCTAGGAAGCTTGTTTCCGGTACAGGGAAGGCATGGCTTGGCAGTTCGGGCTGGACTGTTCCCATGAGGCACAGGGTCAGACTGATTTGCATATGGCCATGTCTCAACTGGGGTGGCAGAGTGGGCTAAAGAATGGTGATGGATCAATCTCGGATCTGTTGACTGGGTGTGAGTGTTTGATTGGTTCTGATGCTCAGTCCATCACCACCCCCTTTTGTACTGCTTTGTTCGCCATAAGTTGGCAGGGTATGCTCAGACGTGAGTCCCTTCCTCACTTTGCCACTGGATTCAAGCAAGCCTGGCTGAAGATGGCTGAAATGCCAGAAACCGGTCCTAGGAAGCTTGTTTCCGGTCCAGGGAAGGCATGGCTTGGCAGTTCGGGCTGGACTGTTCCCATGAGGCACAGGGTCAGACTGATTTGCATATGGCCATGTCTGAACTGGGGTGGCAGAGTGGGCTAAAGCACAGTGATGGATCAAACTCGGATCTGTTGACCGGGTGTGAGTGTTTGATTGGTTCTGATGCTCCGTTCATCACCACCCCCTTTTGTACTGCTTTGTTCGTCATAAGTTGGCAGGGTATGCTCAGACGTGAGTACCTTGCTCACTTTGCCACTGGATTCAAGCAAGCCTGGCTGAAGACAGCTGAAATGCCAGAAACCGGTCCTAGGAAGCTTGTTTCCGGTCCAGGAACGGCATGGCTTGGCAGTTCAGGCTGGACTGTTCCCATGAGACACACGGTCAGACTGATTTGCATATGGCCATGTCTGAACTGGGGTAGCAGAGGGGGCTAAAGAACGGTGATGGATCAAACTCGGATCTGTTGACTGGGTGTGAGTGTTTGATTGTTTCTGATGCTCCGTTCATCACCACCCCCTTTTGTACTGCTTTGTTCGCCATGAGTTGGCAGGGTATGCTCAGACGTGAGTCCCTTGCTCACTTTGCCACTGGATTCAAGCAAGCCTGGCTGAAGACGGCTGAAATGCCTGAAACCGGTCCTGGGAAGCTTGTTTCCGGTCCAGGGAAGGTATGGCTTGGCAGTTCGGGCTGGACTGCTCCCATGAGGCACAGGGTCAGACTGATTTGCATATGGCCATGTCTGAACTGGGGTGGCAGAGTGGGCTAAAGAACGGTGATGGATCAAACTTGGATCTGTAGACAGGGTGTGAGTGTTTGATTGGTTCTGATGCTCCGTCCATCACCACCCCATTTTATACCGCTTTGTTCGCGTTATAAGTTGGCAGGGTATGCTCAGACGTGAGTCTCTTGCTCACTTTGCCACTGGATTCAAGCAAGCCGGTCTGAAGACGGCTGAAATGCCAGAAACCGGTCTTAGGAAGCTTGTTTCTGGTCCAGGGAAGTTATGGCTTGGCAGTTCGGGCTGGACTGTTCCCATGAGGCACAGGATCAGACTGATTTGCATATGGCCAGGTCTGAACTGGGGTGGCAGAGTGGGCTAAAGAACGGTGATGGATCAAACTCGGATCTGTTGACTGGGTGTGAGTGTTTGATTGGTTCTGATGCTCCGTCCATCACCACCCCCTTTTGTACCGCTTTGTTCACCATAAGTTGGCAGGGTATGCTCAGACGTGAGTCCCTTGCTCACTTTGCCACTGGATTTAAGCAAGCCTGGCTGAAGACGGCTGAAATGACAGAAACCGGTCCTAGGAAGCTTGTTTCTGGTACAGGGAAGGCATGGCTTGGCAGTTCGGGCTGGACTGTTCCCATGAGGCACAGGGTCAGACTGATTTGCATATGGCCATGTCTGAACTGGGGTGGCAGAGTGGGCTAAAGAATGGTGTTGGATCAAACTCGGATCTGTTGACTGGGTGTGAGTGTTTGATTGGTTCTGATGCTCCGTCCATCACCACCTCCTTTTGTACTGCTTTGTTCGCAATAAGTTGGCAGGGTATGCTCAGACGTGAGTCCCTTGCTCACTTTGCCACTGGATTCAAGCAAGCCTGGCTGAAGACGGCTGAAATGCCAGAAACTAGTCCTAGGTAACGTGTTTCCTGTCCAGGGAAGGCATTGCTTGGCAATTCGGGCTGGACTGTTCCCATGAGGCACAGGGTCAGACTGATTTTCATATGGCCATGTCTGAACTGGGGTGGCAGAGTGGGCTAAAGAACGGTGATGGATCAAAGTCAGATCTGTTGACTGGGTGTGAGTGTTTGATTGGTTCTGATGCTCCGTCCATCACCACCCCCTTTTGTACTGCTTTGTTCGCCATAAGTTGGCAGGGTATGCTCACACGTGAGTCCCTTGCTCACTTTGCCAATGGATTCAACCAGGCCTGGCTGAAGACGGCTGAAATGCCAGAAACCAGTCCTAGGAAACGTGTTTCCTGTCCAGGGAAGGCATTGCTTGGCAATTCGGGCTGGACTGTTCCCATGAGGCACAGGGTCAGACTGATTTTCATATGGCCATGTCTGAACTGGGGTGGCAGAGTGGGCTAAAGAACGGTGATGGATCAAAGTCAGATCTGTTGACTGGGTGTGAGTGTTTGATTGGTTCTGATGCTCCGTCCATCACCACCCCCTTTTGTACCGCTTTGTTCGCCATAAGTTGGCAGGGTATGCTCAGACGTGAGTCCCTTGCTCACTTTGCCACTGGATTCAAGCAAGCCTGGCTGAAGACGGCTAAAATGCCAGAAACCCGTCCTAGGAAACTTGTTTCCTGTCCAGGGAAGGCATGGCTTGGCAATTCGGGCTGGACTGTTCCCATGAGGCACAGGGTCAGACTGATTTTCATATGGCCATGTCTGAACTGGGGTGGGAGAGTGGGCTAAAGAATGGTGATGAATCAAACTCGGATCTGTTGACTGGGTGTGAGTGTTTGATTTGTTCTGATGCTCCGACCATCACCACCCCCTTTTGGACCGCTTTGTTCGCCATAAGTTGGCAGGGTATGCTCAGACGTGAGTCCCTTGCTCACTTTGCCACTGGATTCAAGCAAGCCTGGCTGAAGACGGCTGAAATGCCAGAAACCGGTCCTAGGAAGCTTGTTTCCGGTCCAGGGAAGGCATGGCTTGGCAGTTCGGGCTGGACTGTTCCCATGAGGCATAGGGTCAGACTGATTTGCATATGGCCATGTCTGAGATGGGGTGGCAGAGTGGGCTAAAGAACGGTGATGGATCAAACTCGGATCTGTTGACTGGGTGTGAGTGTTTGATTGGTTCTGATGCTCCGTCCATCACCACCCCCTTTTGTAACGCTTTGTTCGCCATAAGTTGGCAGGGTATGCTCAGACGTGAGTCCCTTGCTCACTTTGCCACTGGATTCAAGCAAGCCTGGCTGAAGACGGCTGAAATGCCAGAAACCGGTCCTAGGAAGCTTGTTTCCGGTCCAGGGAAGGCATGGCTTGGCAGTTCGGGCTGGACTGTTCCCATGAGGCACAGGGTCAGACTGATTTGCATTTGGCCATGTCTTAACTGGGGTGGCAGAGTGGGCTAAAGAACGGTGATGGATCAAACTCGGATCTGTTGACAGGGTGTGAGTGTTTGATTGGTTCTGATGCTCCGTCCATCACCACACCCTTTTGTACCGCTTTGTTCGCCATAAGTTGGCAGGGTATGCTCAGACGTGAGTCCCTTGCTCACTTTGCCACTGGATTCAAGCAAGCCTGGCTGAAGACGGCTGAAATGCCAGAAACCGGTCCTAGGAAGCTTGTTTCCAGTCCACGGAAGGCATGGCTTGGCAGTTCGGGCTGGACTGTTCCCATGAGGCACAGGGTCAGACTGATTTTCATATGGCCGTGTCTGAACTGGGGTGGCAGAGTGGGCTAAAGCACGGTGATGGATCAAACTCGGATCTGTTGACTGGGTGTGAGAGTTTGATTGGTTCTGATGCTCCGTCCATCACCACCCACTTTTGTACTGCTTTGTTCGCCATAAGTTGGCAGGGTATGCTCAGACGTGAGTCCCTTGCTCACTTTGCCACTGGATTCAAGCAAGCCTGGCTGAAGACGGCTGAAATGCCAGAAACCAGTCATAGGAAACGTGTTTCCTGTCCAGGGAAGGCATTGCATGGCAATTCGGGCTGGACTGTTCCCATGAGGCACAGGGTCAGACTGATTTTCATATGGCCATGTCTGAACTGGGGTGGCAGAGTGGGCTAAAGAACGGTGATGGATCAAAGTCGGATCTGTTGACTGGGTGTGAGTGTTTGATTGGTTCTGATGCTCAGTCCATCACCACCCCCTTTTGTACCGCTTTGTTCGCCATAAGTTGGCAGGATATGCTCACACGTGAGTCCCTTGCTCACTTTGTCACTGGATTCAAGCAAGCCTGGCTGAAGACGGCTGAAATGCCAGAAACCAGTCCTAGGAAACGTGTTTCCTGTCGAGGGAAGGCATTGCATGGCAATTCGGGCTGGACTGTTCCCATGAGGCACAGGGTCAGACTGATTTTCACATGGCCATGTCTGAACTGGGGTGGCAGAGTGGGCCAAAGAACGGTGATGGATCAAACTTGGATCTGTTGACTGGGTGTGAGTGTTTGATTGGTTCCGATGCTCCGTCCATCACCACCCCCTTTTGTACCGCTTTGTTTGCCATAAGTTGGCAGGGTATGCTCAGACGTGAGTTCCTTGCTCACTTTGCCACTGGATTCAAGCAAGCCTGGCTGAAGACGGCTGAAATGCCAGAAACCGGTCCTAGGAAGCTTGTTTCCAGTCCAGGGAAGGCATGGCTTGGCAGTTCGGGCTGGACTGTTCCCATGAGGCACAGGGACAGACTGAATTGCATATGGCCATGTCTGAACTGGGGTGGCAGAGTGGGCTAAAGAACGGTGATGGATCAAACTCGGATCTGTTGACTGGGTGTGAGTGTTTGATTGGTTCTGATGCTCCGTCCATCACCACCCCCTTTTGTACTGCTTTGTTTGCCATAAGTTGGCAGGGTATGCTCAGACGTCCCTTGCTCACTTTGCCACTGGATTCAAGCAAGCCTGGCTGAAGACGGCTGAAATGCCAGAAACCCGTCCTAGGAAACTTGTTTCCTGTCCAGGGAAGGCATGGCTTGGCAATTCGGGCTGGACTGTTCCCATGAGGCACAGGGTCAGACTGATTTTCATATGGCCATGTCTGAACTGGGGTGGCAGAGTGGGCTAAAGAATGGTGATGAATCAAACTCGGATCTGTTGACTGGGTGTGAGTGTTTGATTGGTTCTGATGCTCCGACCATAACCACCCCCTTTTGGACCGCTTTGTTCGCCATAAGTTCGCAGGGTATGCTCAGACGTGAGTCCCTTGCTCACTTTGCCACTGGATTCAAGCAAGCCTGGCTGAAGACGGCTGAAATGCCAGAAACCGGTCCTAGGAAGCTTGTTTCCGGTCCAGGGAAGGCATGGCTTGGCAGTTCGGGCTGGACTGTTCCCATGAGGCACAGGGTCAGACTGATTTGCATGTCTGAACTGGGGTGGCAGAGTGGGCTAAAGAACGGTGATGGATCAAACTCGGATCTGTTGACTGGGTGTGAGTGTTTGAATGGTTCTGATGCTCCGTCCATCACCACCCCCTTTTGTACCACTTTGTTCGCCATAAGTTGGCAGGGTATGCTCAGACGTGAGTCCCTTGCTCACTTTGCCACTGGATTCAAGCAAGCCTGGCTGAAGACGGCTGAAATGCCAGAAACCGGTCCTAGGAAGCTTGTTTCCGGTCCAGGGAAGGCATGGCTTGGCAGTTCGGGCTTTACTGTTCCCATGAGGCATAGGGTCAGACTGATTTGCATATGGCCATGTCTGAAATAGGGTGGCAGAGTGGGCTAAAGAACGGTGATGGATCAAACTCGGATCTGTTGACTGGGTGTGAGTGTTTGATTGGTTCTGATGCTCCGTCCATCACCACCCCCTTTTGTAACGCTTTGTTCGCATAAGTTGGCAGGGTATGCTCAGACGTGAGTCCCTTGCTCACTTTGCCACTGGATTCAAGCAAGCCTGGCTGAAGACGGCTGAAATGCCAGAAACCGGTCCTAGGAAGCTTGTTTCCGGTCCAGGGAAGGCATGGCTTGGCAGTTCGGGCTGGACTGTTCCCATGAGGCACAGGGTCAGACTGATTTGCATTTGGCCATGTCTTAACTGGGGTGGCAGAGTGGGCTAAAGAACGGTGATGGATCAAACTTGGATCTGTTGACAGGGTGTGAGTGTTTGATTGGTTCTGATGCTCCTCCATCTCCACACCCTTTTGTACCGCTTTGTTCGCCATAAGTTGGCAGGGTATGCTCAGACGTGAGTCCCTTGCTCACTTTGCCACTGGTTTCAAGCAAGCCTGGCTGAAGACGGCTGAAATGCCAGAAACCGGTCCTAGGAAGCTTGTTTCCGGTCCAGGGAAGGCATGGCTTGGCAGTTCGGGCTGGACTGTTCCCATGAGGCACAGGGTCAGACTGATTTGCATTTGGCCATGTCTTAACTGGGGTTGCAGAGTGGGCTAAAGAACGGTGATGGATCAAACTCGGATCTGTTGACAGGGTGTGAGTGTTTGATTGGTTCTGGTGCTCCGTCCATCACCACACCCTTTTGTACCGCTTTGTTCGCCATAAGTTGGCAGGGTATGCTCAGACGTGAGTCCCTTGCTCACTTTGCCACTGGATTCAAGCAAGCCTGGCTGAAGACGGCTGAAATGCCAGAAACCGGTCCTAGGAAGCTTGTTTCCGGTCCACGGAAGGCATTGCTTGGCAGTTCGGGCTGGACTGTTCCCATGAGGCACAGGGTCAGACTGATTTTCATATGGCCATGTCTGAACTGGGGTGGCAGAGTGGGCTAAAGCACGGTGATGGATCAAACTCGGATCTGTTGACTGGGTGTGAGAGTTTGATTGGTTCTGATGCTCCGTCCATCACCACCCACTTTTGTACTGCTTTGTTCGCCATAAGTTGGCAGGGTATGCTCAGACGTGAGTCCCTTGCTCACTTTGCCACTGGATTCAAGCAAGCCTGGCTGAAGACGGCTGAAATGCCAGAAACCAGTCATAGGAAACGTGTTTCCTGTCCAGGGAAGGCATTGCATGGCAATTCGGGCTGGACTGTTCCCATGAGGCACAGGGTCAGACTGATTTTCATATGGCCATGTCTGAACTGGGGTGGCAGAGTGGGCTAAAGAACGGTGATGGATCAAAGTCGGATCTGTTGACTGGGTGTGAGTGTTTGATTGGTTCTGATGCTCAGTCCATCACCACCCCCTTTTGTACAGCTTTGTTCGCCATAAGTTGGCAGGATATGCTCATACGTGAGTCCCTTGCTCACTTTGTCACTGGATTCAAGCAAGCCTGGCTGAAGACGGCTGAAATGCCAGAAACCAGTCCTAGGAAACGTGTTTCCTGTCCAGGGAAGGCATTGCATGGCAATTCGGGCTGGACTGTTCCCATGAGGCACAGGGTCAGACTGATTTTCACATGGCCATGTCTGAACTGGGGTGGCAGAGTGGGCCAAAGAACGGTGATGGATCAAACTTGGATCTGTTGACTGGGTGTGAGTGTTTGATTGGTTCTGATGCTTCGTCCATCACCACCCCCTTTTGTACCGCTTTGTTTGCCATAAGTTGGCAGGGTATGCTCAGACGTGAGTTCCTTGCTCACTTTGCCACTGGATTCAAGCAAGCCTGGCTGAAGACGGCTGAAATGCCAGAAACCGGTCCTAGGAAGCTTGTTTCCAGTCCAGGGAAGGCATGGCTTGGCAGTTCGGGCTGGACTGTTCCCATGAGGCACAGGGACAGACTGAATTGCATATGGGCATGTCTGAACTGGGGTGGCAGAGTGGGCTAAAGAACGGTGATGGATCAAACTCGGATCTGTTGACTGGGAGTGAGTGTTTGATTGTTTCTGATGCTCCGTCCATTACCACCCCCTTTTGTACCGCTTTGTTTGCCATAAGTTGGCAGGGTATGCTCACACATGAGTCCCTTGCTCACTTTGCCACTGGATTCAAGCAAGCCTGGCTGAAGACGGCTAAAATGCCAGAAACCAGTCCTAGGAAAGGTGTTTCCTGTCCAGGGAAGGCATTGCTTGGCAATTCGGGCTGGACTGTTCCCATGAGGCACAGGGTCAGACTGATTTTCATATGGCCATGTCTGAACTGGGGTGGCAGAGTGGGCTAAAGAATGGTGATGAATCAAACTCGGATCTGTTGACTGGGTGTGAGTGTTTGATTGGTTCTGATGCTCCGACCATCACCACCCCCTTTTGGACCGCTTTGTTCGCCATAAGTTGGCAGGGTATGCTCAGACGTGAGTCCCTTGCTCACTTTGCCACTGGATTCAAGCAAGCCTGGCAGAAGACGGCTGAAATGCCAGAAACCGGTCCTAGGAAGCTTGTTTCCGGTCCAGGGAAGGCATGGCTTGGCAGTTCGGGCTGGACTGTTCACATGAGGCACAGGGTCAGACTGATTTGCATGTCTGAACTGGGGTGGCAGAGTGGGCTAAAGAACGGTGATGGATCAAACTCAGATCTGTTGACTGGGTGTGAGTGTTTGAATGGTTCTGATGCTCCGTCCATCACCACCCCCTTTTGTACCACTTTGTTCGCCATAAGTTGGCAGGGTATGCTCAGACGTGAGTCCCTTGCTCACTTTGCCACTGGATTCAAGCAAGCCTGGCTGAAGACGGCTGAAATGCCAGAAACCGGTCCTAGTAAGCTTGTTTCCGGTCCAGGAAAGGCATGGCTTGGCAGTTCGGGCTCGACTGTTCCCATGAGGCATAGGGTCAGACTGATTTGCATATGGCCATGTCTGAAATAGGGTGGCAGAGTGGGCTAAAGAACGGTGATGGATCAAACTCGGATCTGTTGACTGGGTGTGAGTGTTTGATTGGTTCTGATGCTCCGTCCATCACCACCCCCTTTTGTAACGCTTTGTTCGCCATAAGTTGGCAGGGTATGCTCAGACGTGAGTCCCTTGCTCACTTTGCCACTGGATTCAAGCAAGCCTGGCTGAAGACGGCTGAAATGCCAGAAACCAGTCCTAGGAAGCTTGTTTCCGGTCCAGGGAAGGCATGGCTTGGCAGTTCGGGCTGGACTGTTCCCATGAGGCACAGGGTCAGACTGATTTGCATTTGGCCATGTCTTAACTGGGGTGGCAGAGTGGGCTAAAGAACGGTGATGGATCAAACTCGGATCTGTTGACAGGGTGTGAGTGTTTGATTGGTTCTGATGCTCCTCCATCACCACACCCTTTTGTACCGCTTTGTTCGCCATAAGTTGGCAGGGTATGCTCAGACATGAGTCCCTTGCTCACTTTGCCACTGGATTCAAGCAAGCCTGGCTGAAGACGGCTGAAATGCCAGAAACCGGTCCTAGGAAGCTTGTTTCCGGTCCACGGAAGGCATGGCTTGGCAGTTCGGGCTAGACTGTTCCCATGAGGCACAGGGTCAGACTGATTTTCATATGGCCGTGTCTGAACTGGGGTGGCAGAGTGGGCCAAAGAACAGTGATGGATCAAACTTGGATCTGTTGACTGGTTGTGAGAGTTTGATTGGTTCTGATGCTCCGTCCATCACCATCCTCTTTTGTACTGCTTTGTTCGCCATAAGTTGGCAGGGTATGCTCAGACGTGAGTCCCTTGCTCACTTTGCCACTGGATTCAAGCAAGCCTGGCTGAAGACGGCTGAAATGCCAGAAACCAGTCCTAGGAAACGTGTTTCCTGTCCAGGGAAGGCATTGCATGGCAATTCGGGCTGGACTGTTCCCATGAGGCACAGGGTCAGACTGATTTTCATATGGCCATGTCTGAACTGGGGTGGCAGAGTGGGCTAAAGAACGGTGATGGATCAAAGTCGGATCTGTTGACTGGGTGTGAGTGTTTGATTGGTTCTGATGCTCAGTCCATCACCACCCCCTTTTGTACCGCTTTGATCGCCATAAGTTGGCAGGATATGCTCACACGTGAGTCCTTTGCTCACTTTGTCACTGGATTCAAGCAAGCCTGGCTGAAGACGGCTAAAATGCCAGAAACCAGTCCTAGGAAACGTGTTTCCTGTCGAGGGAAGGCATTGCATGGCAATTCGGGCTGGACTGTTCCCATGAGGCACAGGGTCCGACTGATTTTCATATGGCCGTGTCTGAACTGGGGTGGCAGAGTGGGCCAAAGAACGGTGATGGATCAAACTTGGATCTGTTGACTGGGTGTGAGTGTTTGATTGGTTCTGATGCTCCGTCCATCACTACCCCTTTTTGTACCGCTTTGTTCGCCATAAGTTGGCAGGGTATGCTCAGACGTGAGTTCCTTGCTCACTTTGCCACTGGATTCAAGCAAGCCTGGCTGAAGACGGCTGAAATGCCAGAAACGGGTCCTAGGAAGCTTGTTTCCAGTCCAGGGAAGGCATGGCTTGGCAGTTCGGGCTGGACTGTTCCCATGAGGCACAGGGACAGACTGAATTGCATATGGCCATGTCTGAACTGGGGTGGCAGAGTGGGCTAAAGAACGGTGATGGATCAAACTCGGATCTGTTGACTGGGAGTGAGTGTTTGATTGTTTCTGATGATCCGTCCATTACCACCCCCTTTTGTACCGCTTTGTTTGCCATAAGTTGGCAGGGTATGCTCACACGTGAGTCCCTTGCTCACTTTGCCACTGGATTCAAGCAAGCCTGGCTGAAGACGGCTAAAATGCCAGAAACGGGTCCTAGGAAACTTGTTTCCGGTCCAGGGAAGGCATGGCTTGGCAGTTCTGGTTGGACTGTTCCCATGAGGCACAGGGTCAGACTGATTTGCATATGGCCATGTCTGAAATGGGGTGGCAGAGTGGGCTAAAGAACCGTGATGGATCAAACTCGGATCTGTTGACTGGGTGTGTGTGTTTGATTGGTTCTGATGCTCCGTCCATCACCACCCCCTTTTGTACCGCTTTGTTCGCCATAAGTTGGCAGGGTATGCTCAGACGTGAGTCCCTTGCTCACTTTGCCACTGGATTCAAGCACGCCTGGCTGAAGACGGCTGAAATGCTAGAAACCGGTCCTAGGAAGCTTGTTTCCGGTCCAGGGAAGGAATGGCTTGGCAGTTCGGGCTGGACTGCTCCCATGAGGCACAGGGTCAGACTGATTTGCATATGGCCATGTCTGAACTGGGGTGGCAGAGTGGGCTAAAGAACGGTGATGGATCAAACACGTATCTGTTGATTGGGTGTGAGTGTTTGATTGGTTCTGATGCTCCGTCCATCACCACCCCCTTTTGTACCGCTTTGTTCACCATAAGTTGGCAGGGTATGCTCAGACGTGAGTCCCTTGCTCACTTTGCCACTGGATTCAAGCAAGCCTGGCTGAAGACGACTGAAATGACAGAAACCGGTCCTTGTAAGCTTGTTTCCGGTACAGGGAAGGCATGGCTTGGCAGTTCGGGCTGGACTGTTCCCATGAGGCACAGGGTCAGACTGATTTGCATATGGCCATGTCTCAACTGGGGTGGCAGAGTGGGCTAAAGAATGGTGATGGATCAAACTCGGATCTGTTGACTGGGTGTGAGTGTTTGATTGGTTCTGATGCTCCGTCCATCACCACCCCCTTTTGTACTGCTTTGTTCGCCATAAGTTGGCAGGGTATGCTCAGACGTGAGTCCCTTCCTCACTTTGCCACTGGATTCAAGCAAGCCTGGCTGAAGATGGCTGAAATGCCAGAAACCGGTCCTAGGAAGCTTGTTTCCGGCCCAGGGAAGGCATGGCTTGGCAGTTCAGGCTGGACTGTTCCCATGAGGCACAGGGTCAGACTGATTTGCATATGGCCATGTCTGAACTGGGGTGGCAGAGTGGGCTAAAGCACAGTGATGGATCAAACTCGGATCTGTTGACCGGGTGTGAGTGTTTGATTGTTTCTGATGCTCCGTTCATCACCACCTCCTTTTGTACTGCTTTGTTCGCCATGAGTTGGCAGGGTATGCTCAGACGTGAGTTCCTTGCTCACTTTGCCACTGGATTCAAGCAAGCCTGGCTGAAGACGGCTGAAATGCCAGAAACCGGTCCTAGGAAGCTTGTTTCCAGTCCAGGGAAGGCATGGCTTGGCAGTTCGGGCTGGACTGTTCCAATGAGGCACAGGGACAGACTGAATTGCATATGCCCATGTCTGAACTGGGGTGGCAGAGTGGGCTAAAGAACGGTGATGGATCAAACTCGGATCTGTTGACTGGGAGTGAGTGTTTGATTGTTTCTGATGCTCCGTCCATTACCACCCCCTTTTGTACCGCTTTGTTTGCCATAAGTTGGCAGGGTATGCTCACACGTGAGTCCCTTGCTCACTTTGCCACTGGATTCAAGCAAGCCTGGCTGAAGACGGCTAAAATGCCAGAAACGGGTCCTAGGAAACTTGTTTCCGGTCCAGGGAAGGCATGGCTTGGCAGTTCTGGTTGGACTGTTCCCATGAGGCACAGGGTCAGACTGATTTTCATAGGGCCATGTCTGAACTGGGGTGGCAGAGTGGGATAAAGCACGGTGATGGATCAAACTCGGATCTGTTGACTGGGTGTGAGTGTTTGATTGGTTCTGATGCTCCGTCCATCACCACCCCCTTTTGTACTGCTTTGTTTGCCATAAGTTGGCAGGGTATGCTCAGACGTGAGTCCCTTGCTCACTTTGCCACTGGATTCAAGCAAGCCTGGCTGAAGATGGCTGAAATGCCAGAAACCAGTCCTAGGAAACGTTTTTCCTGTCCAGGGAAGGCATGGCTTGGCAATTCGGGCTGGACTGTTCCCATGAGGCACAGGGTCAGACTGATTTTCATATGGCCATGTCTGAACTGGGGTGGCAGAGTGGGCTAAAGAACGGTGATGGATCAAAGTCAGATCTGTTGACTGGGTGTGAGTGTTTGAATGGTTCTGATGCTCCGTCCATCACCACCCCCTTTTGTACCACTTTGTTCGCCATAAGTTGGCAGGGTATGCTCAGACGTGAGTCCCTTGCTCACTTTGCCACTGGATTCAAGCAAGCCTGGCTGAAGACGGCTGAAATGCCAGAAACCGGTCCTAGGAAGCTTGTTTCCGGTCCAGGGAAGGCATGGCTTGGCAGTTCGGGCTGGACTGTTCCCATGAGGCATAGGGTCAGACTGATTTGCATATGGCCATGTCTTAACTGGGGTGGCAGAGTGGGCTAAAGAACGGTGATGGATCAAACTCGGATCTGTTGACTGGGTGTGAGTGTTTGATTGGTTCTGATGCTCCGTCCATCACCACACCCTTTTGTACAGCTTTGTTCGCCATAAGTTGGCAGGGTATGCTCAGACGTGAGTCCCTTGCTCACTTTGCCACTGGATTCAAGCAAGCCTGGCTGAAGACGGCTGAAATGCCAGAAACCGGTCCTAGGAAGCTTGTTTCCGGTCCACGGAAGGCATGGCTTGGCAGTTCGGGCTGGACTGTTCCCATGAGGCACAGGGTCAGACTGATTTTCATATGGCCGTGTCTGAACTGGGGTGGCAGAGTGGGCTAAAGCACGGTGATGGATCAAACTCGGATCTGTTGACTGGGTGTGAGAGTTTGATTGGTTCTGATGCTCCGTCCATCACCACCCTCTTTTGTACTGCTTTGTTCGCCATAAGTTGGCAGGGTATGCTCAGACGTGAGTCCCTTGCTCACTTTGCCACTGGATTCAAGCAAGCCTGGCTGAAGATGGCTGAAATGCCAGAAACCAGTCCTAGGAAACGTTTTTCCTGTCCAGGGAAGGCATTGCTTGGCAATTCGGGCTGGACTGTTCCCATGAGGCACAGGGTCAGACTGATTTTCATATGGCCATGTCTGAACTGGGGTGGCAGAGTGGGCTAAAGAACGGTGATGGATCAAAGTCGGATCTGTTGACTGGGTGTGAGTGTTTGATTGGTTCTGATGCTCAGTCCATCACCACCCCCTTTTGTACCGCTTTGTTCGCCATAAGTTGGCAGGATATGCTCACACGTGAGTCCCTTGCTCACTTTGCCAATGGATTCAACCAAGCCTGGCTGAAGACGGCTGAAATGCCAGAAACCGGTCCTAGGAAGCTTGTTTCTGGTAAAGGGAAGGCATGGCTTGGCAGTTCGGGCTGGACTGTTCCCATGAGGCACAGGGTCAGACTGATTTGCATATGGCCATGTCTGAACTGGGGTGGCAGAGTGGGCTAAAGAATGGTGTTGGATCAAACTCGGATCTGTTGACTGGGTGTGAGTGTTTGATTGGTTCTGATGCTCCGTCCATCACCACCCCCTTTTGTACTGCTTTGTTCGCCATAAGTTGGCAGGGTATGCTCAGACGTGAGTCCCTTGCTCACTTTGCCACTGGATTCAAGCAAGCCTGGCTGAAGACGGCTGAAATGCCAGAAACTAGTCCTAGGTAACGTGTTTCCTGTCCAGGGAAGGCATTGCTTGGCAATTCGGGCTGGACTGTTCCCATGAGGCACAGGGTCAGACTGATTTTCATATGGCCATGTCTGAACTGGGGTGGCAGAGTGGGCTAAAGAACGGTGATGGATCAAACTCGGATCTGTTGACTGGGTGTGAGTGTTTGATTGGTTCTGATGCTCCGTCCATCACCACCCCCTTTTTTCCCACTTTGTTCGCCATAAGTTGGCAGGGTATGCTCAGACGTGAGTCCCTTGCTCACTTTGCCACTGGATTCAAGCAAGCCTGGCTGAAGACGGCTGAAATGCCAGAAACCCGTCCTAGGAAACTTGTTTCCTGTCCAGGGAAGGCATGGCTTGGCAATTCGGGCTGGACTGTTCCCATGAGGCACAGGGTCAGACTGATTTTCATATGGCCATGTCTGAACTGGGGTGGCAGAGTGGGCTAAAGAATGGTGATGAATCAAACTCGGATCTGTTGACTGGGTGTGAGTGTTTGATTGGTTCTGATGCTCCGACCATAACCACCCCCTTTTGGACCGCTTTGTTCGCCATAAGTTCGCAGGGTATGCTCAGACGTGAGTCCCTTGCTCACTTTGCCACTGGATTCAAGCAAGCCTGGCTGAAGACGGCTGAAATGCCAGAAACCGGTCCTAGGAAGCTTGTTTCCGGTCCTGGGAAGGCATGGCTTGGCAGTTCGGGCTGGACTGTTCCCATGAGGCACAGGGTCAGACTGATTTGCATGTCTGAACTGGGGTGGCAGAGTGGGCTAAAGAACGGTGATGGATCAAACTCGGATCTGTTGACTGGGTGTGAGTGTTTGAATGGTTCTGATGCTCCGTCCATCACCACCCCCTTTTGTACCACTTTGTTCGCCATAAGTTGGCAGGGTATGCTCAGACGTGAGTCCCTTGCTCACTTTGCCACTGGATTCAAGCAAGCCTGGCTGAAGACGGCTGAAATGCCAGAAACCGGTCCTAGGAAGCTTGTTTCCGGTCCAGGGAAGGCATGGCTTGGCAGTTCGGGCTTTACTGTTCCCATGAGGCATAGGGTCAGACTGATTTGCATATGGCCATGTCTGAAATAGGGTGGCAGAGTGGGCTAAAGAACGGTGATGGATCAAACTCGGATCTGTTGACTGGGTGTGAGTGTTTGATTGGTTCTGATGCTCCGTCCATCACCACCCCCTTTTGTAACGCTTTGTTCGCCATAAGTTGGCAGGGTATGCTCAGACGTGAGTCCCTTGCTCACTTTGCCACTGGATTCAAGCAAGCCTGGCTGAAGACGGCTGAAATGCCAGAAACCGGTCCTAGGAAGCTTGTTTCCGGTCCAGGGAAGGCATGGCTTGGCAGTTCGGGCTGGACTGTTCCCATGAGGCACAGGGTCAGACTGATTTGCATTTGGCCATGTCTTAACTGGGGTGGCAGAGTGGGCTAAAGAACGGTGATGGATCAAACTCGGATCTGTTGACAGGGTGTGAGTGTTTGATTGGTTCTGATGCTCCTCCATCTCCACACCCTTTTGTACCGCTTTGTTCGCCATAAGTTGGCAGGGTATGCTCAGACGTGAGTCCCTTGCTCACTTTGCCACTGGTTTCAAGCAAGCCTGGCTGAAGACGGCTGAAATGCCAGAAACCGGTCCTAGGAAGCTTGTTTCCGGTCCAGGGAAGGCATGGCTTGGCAGTTCGGGCTGGACTGTTCCCATGAGGCACAGGGTCAGACTGATTTGCATTTGGCCATGTCTTAACTGGGGTTGCAGAGTGGGCTAAAGAACGGTGATGGATCAAACTCGGATCTGTTGACAGGGTGTGAGTGTTTGATTGGTTCTGGTGCTCCGTCCATCACCACACCCTTTTGTACCGCTTTGTTCGCCATAAGTTGGCAGGGTATGCTCAGACATGAGTCCCTTGCTCACTTTGCCACTGGATTCAAGCAAGCCTGGCTGAAGACGGCTGAAATGCCAGAAACCGGTCCTAGGAAGCTTGTTTCCGGTCCACGGAAGGCATTGCTTGGCAGTTCGGGCTGGACTGTTCCCATGAGGCACAGGGTCAGACTGATTTTCATATGGCCGTGTCTGAACTGGGGTGGCAGAGTGGGCTAAAGCACGGTGATGGATCAAACTCGGATCTGTTGACTGGGTGTGAGAGTTTGATTGGTTCTGATGCTCCGTCCATCACCACCCACTTTTGTACTGCTTTGTTCGCCATAAGTTGGCAGGGTATGCTCAGACGTGAGTCCCTTGCTCACTTTGCCACTGGATTCAAGCAAGCCTGGCTGAAGACGGCTGAAATGCCAGAAACCAGTCATAGGAAACGTGTTTCCTGTCCAGGGAAGGCATTGCATGGCAATTCGGGCTGGACTGTTCCCATGAGGCACAGGGTCAGACTGATTTTCATATGGCCATGTCTGAACTGGGGTGGCAGAGTGGGCTAAAGAACGGTGATGGATCAAAGTCGGATCTGTTGACTGGGTGTGAGTGTTTGATTGGTTCTGATGCTCAGTCCATCACCACCCCCTTTTGTACCGCTTTGTTCGCCATAAGTTGGCAGGATATGCTCACACGTGAGTCCCTTGCTCACTTTGTCACTGGATTCAAGCAAGCCTGGCTGAAGACGGCTGAAATGCCAGAAACCAGTCCTAGGAAACGTGTTTCCTGTCGAGGGAAGGCATTGCATGGCAATTCGGGCTGGACTGTTCCCTTTAGGCACAGGGTCAGACTGATTTTCACATGGCCATGTCTGAACTGGGGTGGCAGAGTGGGCCAAAGAACGGTGATGGATCAAACTTGGATCTGTTGACTGGGTGTGAGTGTTTGATTGGTTCTGATGCTTCGTCCATCACCACCCCCTTTTGTACCGCTTTGTTTGCCATAAGTTGGCAGGGTATGCTCAGACGTGAGTTCCTTGCTCACTTTGCCACTGGATTCAAGCAAGCCTGGCTGAAGACGGCTGAAATGCCAGAAACCGGTCCTAGGAAGCTTGTTTCCAGTCCAGGGAAGGCATGGCTTGGCAGTTCGGGCTGGACTGTTCCCATGAGGCACAGGGACAGACTGAATTGCATATGGGCATGTCTGAACTGGGGTGGCAGAGTGGGCTAAAGAACGGTGATGGATCAAACTCGGATCTGTTGACTGGGAGTGAGTGTTTGATTGTTTCTGATGCTCCGTCCATTACCACCCCCTTTTGTACCGCTTTGTTTGCCATAAGTTGGCAGGGTATGCTCACACATGAGTCCCTTGCTCACTTTGCCACTGGATTCAAGCAAGCCTGGCTGAAGACGGCTAAAATGCCAGAAACCAGTCCTAGGAAAGGTGTTTCCTGTCCAGGGAAGGCATTGCTTGGCAATTCGGGCTGGACTGTTCCCATGAGGCACAGGGTCAGACTGATTTTCATATGGCCATGTCTGAACTGGGGTGGCAGAGTGGGCTAAAGAATGGTGATGAATCAAACTCGGATCTGTTGACTGGGTGTGAGTGTTTGATTGGTTCTGATGCTCCGACCATCACCACCCCCTTTTGGACCGCTTTGTTCGCCATAAGTTGGCAGGGTATGCTCAGACGTGAGTCCCTTGCTCACTTTGCCACTGGATTCAAGCAAGCCTGGCTGAAGACGGCTGAAATGCCAGAAACCGGTCCTAGGAAGCTTGTTTCCGGTCCAGGGAAGGCATGGCTTGGCAGTTCGGGCTGGACTGTTCCCATGAGGCACAGGGTCAGACTGATTTGCATGTCTGAACTGGGGTGGCAGAGTGGGCTAAAGAACGGTGATGGATCAAACTCAGATCTGTTGACTGGGTGTGAGTGTTTGAATGGTTCTGATGCTCCGTCCATCACCACCCCCTTTTGTACCACTTTGTTCGCCATAAGTTGGCAGGGTATGCTCAGACGTGAGTCCCTTGCTCACTTTGCCACTGGATTCAAGCAAGCCTGGCTGAAGACGGCTGAAATGCCAGAAACCGGTCCTAGGAAGCTTGTTTCCGGTCCAGGAAAGGCATGGCTTGGCAGTTCGGGCTCGACTGTTCCCATGAGGCATAGGGTCAGACTGATTTGCATATGGCCATGTCTGAAATAGGGTGGCAGAGTGGGCTAAAGAACGGTGATGGATCAAACTCGGATCTGTTGACTGGGTGTGAGTGTTTGATTGGTTCTGATGCTCCGTCCATCACCACCCCCTTTTGTAATGCTTTGTTCGCCATAAGTTGGCAGGGTATGCTCAGACGTGAGTCCCTTGCTCACTTTGCCACTGGATTCAAGCAAGCCTGGCTGAAGACGGCTGAAATGCCAGAAACCGGTCCTAGGAAGCTTGTTTCCGGTCCAGGGAAGGCATGGCTTGGCAGTTCGGGCTGGACTGTTCCCATGAGGCACAGGGTCAGACTGATTTGCATTTGGCCATGTCTTAACTGGGGTGGCAGAGTGGGCTAAAGAACGGTGATGGATCAAACTCGGATCTGTTGACAGGGTGTGAGTGTTTGATTGGTTCTGATGCTCCTCCATCACCACACCCTTTTGTACCGCTTTGTTCGCCATAAGTTGGCAGGGTATGCTCAGACATGAGTCCCTTGCTCACTTTGCCACTGGATTCAAGCAAGCCTGGCTGAAGACGGCTGAAATGCCAGAAACCGGTCCTAGGAAGCTTGTTTCCGGTCCACGGAAGGCATGGCTTGGCAGTTCGGGCTGGACTGTTCCCATGAGGCACAGGGTCAGACTGATTTTCATATGGCCGTGTCTGAACTGGGGTGGCAGAGTGGGCCAAAGAACAGTGATGGATCAAACTTGGATCTGTTGACTGGTTGTGAGAGTTTGATTGGTTCTGATGCTCCGTCCATCACCATCCTCTTTTGTACTGCTTTGTTCGCCATAAGTTGGCAGGGTATGCTCAGACGTGAGTCCCTTGCTCACTTTGCCACTGGATTCAAGCAAGCCTGGCTGAAGACGGCTGAAATGCCAGAAACCAGTCCTAGGAAACGTGTTTCCTGTCCAGGGAAGGCATTGCATGGCAATTCGGGCTGGACTGTTCCCATGAGGCACAGGGTCAGACTGATTTTCATATGGCCATGTCTGAACTGGGGTGGCAGAGTGGGCTAAAGAACGGTGATGGATCAAAGTCGGATCTGTTGACTGGGTGTGAGTGTTTGATTGGTTCTGATGCTCAGTCCATCACCACCCCCTTTTGTACCGCTTTGATCGCCATAAGTTGGCAGGATATGCTCACACGTGAGTCCTTTGCTCACTTTGTCACTGGATTCAAGCAAGCCTGGCTGAAGACGGCTAAAATGCCAGAAACCAGTCCTAGGAAACGTGTTTCCTGTCGAGGGAAGGCATTGCATGGCAATTCGGGCTGGACTGATCCCATGAGGCACAGGGTCCGACTGATTTTCATATGGCCGTGTCTGAACTGGGGTGGCAGAGTGGGCCAAAGAACGGTGATGGATCAAACTTGGATCTGTTGACTGGGTGTGAGTGTTTGATTGGTTCTGATGCTCCGTCCATCACTACCCCTTTTTGTACCGCTTTGTTCGCCATAAGTTGGCAGGGTATGCTCAGACGTGAGTTCCTTGCTCACTTTGCCACTGGATTCAAGCAAGCCTGGCTGAAGACGGCTGAAATGCCAGAAACGGGTCCTAGGAAGCTTGTTTCCAGTCCAGGGAAGGCATGGCTTGGCAGTTCGGGCTGGACTGTTCCCATGAGGCACAGGGACAGACTGAATTGCATATGGCCATGTCTAAACTGGGGTGGCAGAGTGGGCTAAAGAACGGTGATGGATCAAACTCGGATCTGTTGACTGGGAGTGAGTGTTTGATTGTTTCTGATGATCCGTCCATTACCACCCCCTTTTGTACCGCTTTGTTTGCCATAAGTTGGCAGGGTATGCTCACACGTGAGTCCCTTGCTCACTTTGCCACTGGATTCAAGCAAGCCTGGCTGAAGACGGCTAAAATGCCAGAAACGGGTCCTAGGAAACTTGTTTCCGGTCCAGGGAAGGCATGGCTTGGCAGTTCTGGTTGGACTGTTCCCATGAGGCACAGGGTCAGACTGATTTGCATATGGCCATGTCTGAAATGGGGTGGCAGAGTGGGCTAAAGAACCGTGATGGATCAAACTCGGATCTGTTGACTGGGTGTGTGTGTTTGATTGGTTCTGATGCTCCGTCCATCACCACCCCCTTTTGTACCGCTTTGTTCGCCATAAGTTGGCAGGGTATGCTCAGACGTGAGTCCCTTGCTCACTTTGCCACTGGATTCAAGCACGCCTGGCTGAAGACGGCTGAAATGCTAGAAACCGGTCCTAGGAAGCTTGTTTCCGGTCCAGGGAAGGAATGGCTTGGCAGTTCGGGCTGGACTGCTCCCATGAGGCACAGGGTCAGACTGATTTGCATATGGCTATGTCTGAACTGGGGTGGCAGAGTGGGCTAAAGAACGGTGATGGATCAAACACGTATCTGTTGATTGGGTGTGAGTGTTTGATTGGTTCTGATGCTCCGTCCATCACCACCCCCTTTTGTACCGCTTTGTTCACCATAAGTTGGCAGGGTATGCTCAGACGTGAGTCCCTTGCTCACTTTGCCACTGGATTCAAGCAAGCCTGGCTGAAGACGACTGAAATGACAGAAACCGGTCCTTGTAAGCTTGTTTCCGGTACAGGGAAGGCATGGCTTGGCAGTTCGGGCTGGACTGTTCCCATGAGGCACAGGGTCAGACTGATTTGCATATGGCCATGTCTCAACTGGGGTGGCAGAGTGGGCTAAAGAATGGTGATGGATCAAACTCGGATCTGTTGACTGGGTGTGAGTGTTTGATTGGTTCTGATG
Source organism: Triturus cristatus (assembly GCF_964204655.1). NCBI lineage: Eukaryota > Metazoa > Chordata > Amphibia > Caudata > Salamandridae > Triturus > Triturus cristatus. The sequence continues at coordinate 187,066 of NW_028188506.1, forward strand.
CTCCGTCCATCACCACCCCCTTTTGTACTGCTTTGTTCGCCATAAGTTGGCAGGGTATGCTCAGACGTGAGTCCCTTCCTCACTTTGCCACTGGATTCAAGCAAGCCTGGCTGAAGATGGCTGAAATGCCAGAAACCGGTCCTAGGAAGCTTGTTTCCGGCCCAGGGAAGGCATGGCTTGGCAGTTCGGGCTGGACTGTTCCCATGAGGCACAGGGTCAGACTGATTTGCATATGGCCATGTCTGAACTGGGGTGGCAGAGTGGGCTAAAGCACAGTGATGGATCAAACTCGGATCTGTTGACCGGGTGTGAGTGTTTGATTGTTTCTGATGCTCCGTTCATCACCACCTCCTTTTGTACTGCTTTGTTCGCCATGAGTTGGCAGGGTATGCTCAGACGTGAGTTCCTTGCTCACTTTGCCACTGGATTCAAGCAAGCCTGGCTGAAGACGGCTGAAATGCCAGAAACCGGTCCTAGGAAGCTTGTTTCCAGTCCAGGGAAGGCATGGCTTGGCAGTTCGGGCTGGACTGTTCCAGTGAGGCACAGGGACAGACTGAATTGCATATGCCCATGTCTGAACTGGGGTGGCAGAGTGGGCTAAAGAACGGTGATGGATCAAACTCAGGTCTGTTGACTGGGAGTGAGTGTTTGATTGTTTCTGATGCTCCGTCCATTACCACCCCCTTTTGTACCGCTTTGTTTGCCATAAGTTGGCAGGGTATGCTCACACGTGAGTCCCTTGCTCACTTTGCCACTGGATTCAAGCAAGCCTGGCTGAAGACCGCTAAAATGCCAGAAACGGGTCCTAGGAAACTTGTTTCCGGTCCAGGGAAGGCATGGCTTGGCAGTTCTGGTTGGACTGTTCCCATGAGGCACAGGGTCAGACTGATTTTCATAGGGCCATGTCTGAACTGGGGTGGCAGAGTGGGCTAAAGCACGGTGATGGATCAAACTCGGATCTGTTGACTGGGTGTGAGTGTTTGATTGGTTCTGATGCTCCGTCCATCACCACCCCCTTTTGTACTGCTTTGTTTGCCATAAGTTGGCAGGGTATGCTCAGACGTGAGTCCCTTGCTCACTTTGCCACTGGATTCAAGCAAGCCTGGCTGAAGATGGCTGAAATGCCAGAAACCAGTCCTAGGAAACGTTTTTCCTGTCCAGGGAAGGCATTGCTTGGCAATTCGGGCTGGACTGTTCCCATGAGGCACAGGGTCAGACTGATTTTCATATGGCCATGTCTGAACTGGGGTGGCAGAGTGGGCTAAAGAACGGTGATGGATCAAAGTCGGATCTGTTGACTGGGTGTGAGTGTTTGATTGGTTCTGATGCTCCGTCCATCACCACCCCCTTTTGTACCGCTTTGTTCGCCATAGGTTGGCAGGGTATGCTCAGACGTGAGTCCCTTGCTCACTTTGCCACTGGATTCAAGCAAGCCTGGCTGAAGACGGCTGAAATGCCAGAAACCCGTCCTAGGAAACTTGTTTCCTGTCCAGGGAAGGCATGGCTTGGCAATTCGGGCTGGACTGTTCCCATGAGGCACAGGGTCAGACTGATTTTCATATGGCCATGTCTGAACTGGGGTGGCAGAGTGGGCTAAAGAATGGTGATGAATCAAACTCGGATCTGTTGACTGGGTGTGAGTGTTTGATTGGTTCTGATGCTCGACCATCACCACCCCCTTTTGGACCGCTTTGTTCGCCATAAGTTGGCAGGGTATGCTCAGACGTGAGTCCCTTGCTCACTTTGCCACTGGATTCAAGCAAGCCTGGCTGAAGACGGCTGAAATGCCAGAAACCGGTCCTAGGAAGCTTGTTTCCGGTCCAGGGAAGGCATGGCTTGGCAGTTCGGGCTGGACTGTTCCCATGAGGCACAGGGTCAGACTGATTTGCATGTCTGAACTGGGGTGGCAGAGTGGGCTAAAGAACGGTGATGGATCAAACTCGGATCTGTTGACTGGGTGTGAGTGTTTGAATGGTTCTGATGCTCCGTCCATCACCACCCCCTTTTGTACCACTTTGTTCGCCATAAGTTGGCAGGGTATGCTCAGACGTGAGTCCCTTGCTCACTTTGCCACTGGATTCAAGCAAGCCTGGCTGAAGACGGCTGAAATGCCAGAAACCGGTCCTAGGAAGCTTGTTTCCGGTCCAGGGAAGGCATGGCTTGGCAGTTCGGGCTGGACTGTTCCCATGAGGCATAGGGTCAGACTGATTTGCATATGGCCATGTCTGAAATAGGGTGGCAGAGTGGGCTAAAGAACGGTGATGGATCAAACTCGGATCTGTTGACTGGGTGTGAGTGTTTGATTGGTTCTGATGCTCCGTCCATCACCACCCCCTTTTGTAACGCTTTGTTCGCCATAAGTTGGCAGGGTATGCTCAGACGTGAGTCCCTTGCTCACTTTGCCACTGGATTCAAGCAAGCCTGGCTGAAGACGGCTGAAATGCCAGAAACCGGTCCTAGGAAGCTTGTTTCCGGTCCAGGGAAGGCATGGCTTGGCAGTTCGGGCTGGACTGTTCCCATGAGGCACAGGGTCAGACTGATTTGCATTTGGCCATGTCTTAACTGGGGTGGCAGAGTGGGCTAAAGAACGGTGATGGATCAAACTCGGATCTGTTGACTGGGTGTGAGTGTTTGATTGGTTCTGATGCTCCGTCCATCACCACACCCTTTTGTACCGCTTTGTTCGCCATAAGTTGGCAGGGTATGCTCAGACGTGAGTCCCTTGCTCACTTTGCCACTGGATTCAAGCAAGCCTGGCTGAAGACGGCTGAAATGCCAGAAACCGGTCCTAGGAAGCTTGTTTCCGGTCTACGGAAGGCATGGCTTGGCAGTTCGGGCTGGACTGTTCCCATAAGGCACAGGGTCAGACTGATTTTCATATGGCCGTGTCTGAACTGGGGTGGCAGAGTGGGCTAAAGCACGGTGATGGATCAAACTCGGATCTGTTGACTGGGTGTGAGAGTTTGATTGGTTCTGATGCTCCGTCCATCACCACCCTCTTTTGTACTGCTTTGTTCGCCATAAGTTGGCAGGGTATGCTCAGACGTGAGTCCCTTGCTCACTTTGCCACTGGATTCAAGCAAGCCTGGCTGAAGATGGCTGAAATGCCAGAAACCAGTCCTAGGAAACGTTTTTCCTGTCCAGGGAAGGCATTGCTTGGCAATTCGGGCTGGACTGTTCCCATGAGGCACAGGGTCAGACTGATTTTCATATGGCCATGTCTGAACTGGGGTGGCAGAGTGGGCTAAAGAACGGTGATGGATCAAAGTCGGATCTGTTGACTGGGTGTGAGTGTTTGATTGGTTCTGATGCTCCGTCCATCACCACCCCCTTTTGTACCGCTTTGTTCGCCATAGGTTGGCAGGGTATGCTCAGACGTGAGTCCCTTGCTCACTTTGCCACTGGATTCAAGCAAGCCTGGCTGAAGACGGCTGAAATGCCAGAAACCCGTCCTAGGAAACTTGTTTCCTGTCCAGGGAAGGCATGGCTTGGCAATTCGGGCTGGACTGTTCCCATGAGGCACAGGGTCAGACTGATTTTCATATGGCCATGTCTGAACTGGGGTGGCAGAGTGGGCTAAAGAATGGTGATGAATCAAACTCGGATCTGTTGACTGGGTGTGAGTGTTTGATTGGTTCTGATGCTCGACCATCACCACCCCCTTTTGGACCGCTTTGTTCGCCATAAGTTGGCAGGGTATGCTCAGACGTGAGTCCCTTGCTCACTTTGCCACTGGATTCAAGCAAGCCTGGCTGAAGACGGCTGAAATGCCAGAAACCGGTCCTAGGAAGCTTGTTTCCGGTCCAGGGAAGGCATGGCTTGGCAGTTCGGGCTGGACTGTTCCCATGAGGCACAGGGTCAGACTGATTTGCATGTCTGAACTGGGGTGGCAGAGTGGGCTAAAGAACGGTGATGGATCAAACTCGGATCTGTTGACTGGGTGTGAGTGTTTGAATGGTTCTGATGCTCCGTCCATCACCACCCCCTTTTGTACCACTTTGTTCGCCATAAGTTGGCAGGGTATGCTCAGACGTGAGTCCCTTGCTCACTTTGCCACTGGATTCAAGCAAGCCTGGCTGAAGACGGCTGAAATGCCAGAAACCGGTCCTAGGAAGCTTGTTTCCGGTCCAGGGAAGGCATGGCTTGGCAGTTCGGGCTGGACTGTTCCCATGAGGCATAGGGTCAGACTGATTTGCATATGGCCATGTCTGAAATAGGGTGGCAGAGTGGGCTAAAGAACGGTGATGGATCAAACTCGGATCTGTTGACTGGGTGTGAGTGTTTGATTGGTTCTGATGCTCCGTCCATCACCACCCCCTTTTGTAACGCTTTGTTCGCCATAAGTTGGCAGGGTATGCTCAGACGTGAGTCCCTTGCTCACTTTGCCACTGGATTCAAGCAAGCCTGGCTGAAGACGGCTGAAATGCCAGAAACCGGTCCTAGGAAGCTTGTTTCCGGTCCACGGAAGGCATGGCTTGGCAGTTCGGGCTGGACTGTTCCCATGAGGCACAGGGTCAGACTGATTTTCATATGGCCGTGTCTGAACTGGGGTGGCAGAGTGGGCTAAAGCACGGTGATGGATCAAACTCGGATCTGTTGACTGGGTGTGAGAGTTTGATTGGTTCTGATGCTCCGTCCATCACCACCCTCTTTTGTACTGCTTTGTTCGCCATAAGTTGGCAGGGTATGCTCAGACGTGAGTCCCTTGCTCACTTTGCCACTGGATTCAAGCAAGCCTGGCTGAAGACGGCTGAAATGCCAGAAACCAGTCCTAGGAAACGTGTTTCCTGTCCAGGGAAGGCATTGCATGGCAATTCGGGCTGGACTGTTCCCATGAGGCACAGGGTCAGACTGATTTTCATATGGCCATGTCTGAACTGGGGTGGCAGAGTGGGCTAAAGAACGGTGATGGATCAAAGTCGGATCTGTTGACTGGGTGTGAGTGTTTGATTGGTTCTGATGCTCAGTCCATCACCACCCCCTTTTGTACCGCTTTGTTCGCCATAAGTTGGCAGGATATGCTCACACGTGAGTCCCTTGCTCTCTTTGCCAATGGATTCAACCAAGCCTGGCTGAAGACGGCTGAAATGCCAGAAACCGGTCCTAGGAAGCTTGTTTCTGGTAAAGGGAAGGCATGGCTTGGCAGTTCGGGCTGGACTGTTCCCATGAGGCACAGGGTCAGACTGATTTGCATATGGCCATGTCTGAACTGGGGTGGCAGAGTGGGCTAAAGAATGGTGTTGGATCAAACTCGGATCTGTTGACTGGGTGTGAGTGTTTGATTGGTTCTGATGCTCCGTCCATCACCACCCCCTTTTGTACTGCTTTGTTCGCCATAAGTTGGCAGGGTATGCTCAGACGTGAGTCCCTTGCTCACTTTGCCACTGGATTCAAGCAAGCCTGGCTGAAGACGGCTGAAATGCCAGAAACTAGTCCTAGGTAACGTGTTTCCTGTCCAGGGAAGGCATTGCTTGGCAATTCGGGCTGGACTGTTCCCATGAGGCACAGGGTCAGACTGATTTTCATATGGCCATGTCTGAACTGGGGTGGCAGAGTGGGCTAAAGAACGGTGATGGATCAAAGTCAGATCTGTTGACTGGGTGTGAGTGTTTGATTGGTTCTGATGCTCTGTCCATCACCACCCCCTTTTGTACTGCTTTGTTCGCCATAAGTTGGCAGGGTATGCTCACACGTGAGTCCCTTGCTCACTTTGCCAATGGATTCAACCAAGCCTGGCTGAAGACGGCTGAAATGCCAGAAACCGGTCCTAGGAAGCTTGTTTCCGGTGCACGGAAGGCATGGCTTGGCAGTTCGGGCTGGACTGTTCCCATGAGGCACAGGGTCAGACTGATTTTCATATGGCCATGTCTGAACTGGGGTGGCAGAGTGGGCTAAAGCACGGTGATGGATCAAACTCGGATCTGTTGACTGGGTGTGAGTGTTTGATTTGTTCTGATGCTCCGTCCATCACCACCCCCTTTTGTACTGCTTTGTTTGCCATAAGTTGGCAGGGTATGCTCAGACGTGAGTCCCTTGCTCACTTTGCCACTGGATTCAAGCAAGCCTGGCTGAAGATGGCTGAAATGCCAGAAACTAGTCCTAGGAAACGTGTTTCCTGTCCAGGGAAGGCATTGCTTGGAAATTCGGGCTGGACTGTTCCCATGAGGCACAGGGTCAGACTGATTTTCATATGGCCATGTCTGAACTGGGGTGGCAGAGTGGGCTAAAGAACGGTGATGGATCAAAGTCGGATCTGTTGACTGGGTGTGAGTGTTTGATTGGTTCTGATGCTCCGTCCATCACCACCCCCTTTTGTACCGCTTTGTTCGCCATAAGTTGGCAGGGTATGCTCAGACGTGAGTCCCTTGCTCACTTTGCCACTGGATTCAAGCAAGCCTGGCTGAAGACGGCTGAAATGCCAGAAACCCGTCCTAGGAAACTTGTTTCCTGTCCAGGGAAGGCATGGCTTGGCAATTCGGGCTGGACTGTTCCCATGAGGCACAGGGTCAGACTGATTTTCATATGGCCATGTCTGAACTGGGGTGGGAGAGTGGGCTAAAGAATGGTGATGAATCAAACTCGGATCTGTTGACTGGGTGTGAGTGTTTGATTGGTTCTGATGCTCCGACCATCACCACCCCCTTTTGGACCGCTTTGTTCGCCATAAGTTGGCAGGGTATGCTCAGACGTGAGTGCCTTGCTCACTTTGCCACTGGATTCAAGCAAGCCTGGCTGAAGACGGCTGAAATGCCAGAAACCGGTCCTAGGAAGCTTGTTTCCGGTCCAGGGAAGGCATGGCTTGGCAGTTCGGGCTGGACTGTTCCCATGAGGCACAGGGTCAGACTGATTTGCATGTCTGAACTGGGGTGGCAGAGTGGGCTAAAGAACGGTGATGGATCAAACTCGGATCTGTTGACTGGGTGTGAGTGTTTGAATGGTTCTGATGCTCCGTCCATCACCACCCCCTTTTGTACCGCTTTGTTCGCCATAAGTTGGCAGGGTATGCTCAGACGTGAGTCCCTTGCTCACTTTGCCACTGGATTCAAGCAAGCCTGGCTGAAGACGGCTGAAATGCCAGAAACCGGTCCTAGGAAGCTTGTTTCCGGTCCAGGGAAGGCATGGCTTGGCAGTTGGGGCTGGACTGTTCCCATGAGGCATCGGGTCAGACTGATTTGCATATGGCCATGTCTGAAATGGGGTGGCAGAGTGGGCTAAAGAACGGTGATGGATCAAACTCGGATCTGTTGACTGGGTGTGAGTGTTTGATTGGTTCTGATGCTCCGTCCATCACCACCCCCTTTTGTAACGCTTTGTTCGCCATAAGTTGGCAGGGTATGCTCAGACGTGAGTCCCTTGCTCACTTTGCCACTGGATTCAAGCAAGCCTGGCTGAAGACGGCTGAAATGCCAGAAACCGGTCCTAGGAAGCTTGTTTCCGGTCCAGGGAAGGCATGGCTTGGCAGTTCGGGCTGGACTGTTCCCATGAGGCACAGGGTCAGACTGATTTGCATTTGGCCATGTCTTAACTGGGGTGGCAGAGTGGGCTAAAGAACGGTGATGGATCAAACTCGGATCTGTTGACAGGGTGTGAGTGTTTGATTGGTTCTGATGCTCCGTCCATCACCACACCCTTTTGTACCGCTTTGTTCGCCATAAGTTGGCAGGGTATGCTCAGACGTGAGTCCCTTGCTCACTTTGCCACTGGATTCAAGCAAGCCTGGCTGAAGACGGCTGAAATGCCAGAAACCGGTCCTAGGAAGCTTGTTTCCGGTCCACGGAAGGCATGGCTTGGCAGTTCGGGCTGGACTGTTCCCATGAGGCACAGGGTCAGACTGATTTTCATATGGCCGTGTCTGAACTGGGGTGGCAGAGTGGGCCAAAGAACAGTGATGGATCAAACTTGGATCTGTTGACTGGGTGTGAGAGTTTGATTGGTTCTGATGCTCCGTCCATCACCATCCTCTTTTGTACTGCTTTGTTCGCCATAAGTTGGCAGGGTATGCTCAGACGTGAGTCCCTTGCTCACTTTGCCACTGGATTCAAGCAAGCCTGGCTGAAGACGGCTGAAATGCCAGAAACCAGTCCTAGGAAACGTGTTTCCTGTCCAGGGAAGGCATTGCATGGCAATTCGGGCTGGACTGTTCCCATGAGGCACAGGGTCAGACTGATTTTCATATGGCCATGTCTGAACTGGGGTGGCAGAGTGGGCTAAAGAACGGTGATGGATCAAAGTCGGATCTGTTGACTGGGTGTGAGTGTTTGATTAGTTCTGATGCTCAGTCCATCACCACCCCCTTTTGTACCACTTTGATCGCCATAAGTTGGCAGGATATGCTCACACGTGAGTCCATTGCTCACTTTGTCACTGGATTCAAGCAAGCCTGGCTGAAGACGGCTGAAATGCCAGAAACCAGTCCTAGGAAACGTGTTTCCTGTCGAGGGAAGGCATTGCATGGCAATTCGGGCTGGACTGTTCCCATGAGGCACAGGGTCAGACTGATTTTCATATGGCCATGTCTGAACTGGGGTGGCAGAGTGGGCTAAAGAATGGTGATGGATCAAACTCGGATCTGTTGACTGGGTGTGAGTGTTTGATTGGTTCTGATGCTCCGACCATCACCACCCCCTTTTGACCGCTTTGTTCGCCATAAGTTGGCAGGGTATGCTCAGACGTGAGTCCCTTGCTCACCTTGCCACTGGATTCAAGCACACCTGGCTGAAGACGGCTGAAATGCCAGAAACCGCTCCTAGAACGCTTGTTTCCGGTCTAGGGAAGGCATGGTTTGGCAATTCGGGCTGGACTGTTCCCATGAGGCACACGGTCAGACTGATTTGCATATGGCCATGTCTGAACTGGGGTGGCAGAGTGGGCCAAAGAACGGTGATGGATCAAACTTGGATCTGTTGACTGGGTGTGAGTGTTTGATTGGTTCTGATGCTCCGTCCATCACCAGCCCCTTTTGTACCGCTTTGTTCGCCATAAGTTGGCAGGGTATGCTCAGACGTGAGTTCCTTGCTCACTTTGCCACTGGATTCAAGCAAGCCTGGCTGAAGACGGCTGAAATGCCAGAAACGGGTCCTAGGAAGCTTGTTTCCAGTCCAGGGAAGGCATGGCTTGGCAGTTCGGGCTGGACTGTTCCCATGAGGCACAGGGACAGACTGAATTGCATATGGCCATGTCTGAACTGGGGTGGCAGAGTGGGCTAAAGAACGGTGATGGATCAAACTCGGATCTGTTGACTGGGAGTGAGTGTTTGATTGTTTCTGATGATCCGTCCATTACCACCCCCTTTTGTACTGCTTTGTTTGCCATAAGTTGGCAGGGTATGCTCACACGTGAGTCCCTTGCTCACTTTGCCACTGGATTCAAGCAAGCCTGGCTGAAGACGGCTAAAATGCCAGAAACGGGTCCTAGGAAACTTGTTTCCGGTCCAGGGAAGGCATGGCTTGGCAGTTCTGGTTGGACTGTTCCCATGAGGCACAGGGTCAGACTGATTTGCATATGGCCATGTCTGAACTGGGGTGGCAGAGTGGGCTAAAGAACGGTGATGGATCAAACACGTATCTGTTGATTGGGTGTGAGTGTTTGATTGGTTCTGATGCTCCATCCATCACCACCCCCTTTTGTACCGCTTTGTTCACCATAAGTTGGCAGGGTATGCTCAGACGTGAGTCCCTTGCTCACTTTGCCACTGGATTCAAGCAAGCCTGGCTGAAGACGACTGAAATGACAGAAACCGGTCCTTGTAAGCTTGTTTCCGGTACAGGGAAGGCATGGCTTGGCAGTTCGGGCTGGACTGTTCCCATGAGGCACAGGGTCAGACTGATTTGCATATGGCCATGTCTCAACTGGGGTGGCAGAGTGGGCTAAAGAATGGTGATGGATCAAACTCGGATCTGTTGACTGGGTGTGAGTGTTTGATTGGTTCTGATGCTCCGTCCATCACCACCCCCTTTTGTACTGCTTTGTTCGCCATAAGTTGGCAGGGTATGCTCAGACGTGAGTCCCTTCCTCACTTTGCCACTGGATTCAAGCAAGCCTGGCTGAAGATGGCTGAAATGCCAGAAACCGGTCCTAGGAAGCTTGTTTCCGGCCCAGGGAAGGCATGGCTTGGCAGTTCGGGCTGGACTGTTCCCATGAGGCACAGGGTCAGACTGATTTGCATATGGCCATGTCTGAACTGGGGTGGCAGAGTGGGCTAAAGCACAGTGATGGATCAAACTCGGATCTGTTGACTGGGTGTGAGTGTTTGATTGTTTCTGATGCTCCGTTCATCACCACCTCCTTTTGTACTGCTTTGTTCGCCATGAGTTGGCAGGGTATGCTCAGACTTGAGTTCCTTGCTCACTTTGCCACTGGATTCAAGCAAGCCTGGCTGAAGACGGCTGAAATGCCAGAAACCGGTCCTAGGAAGCTTGTTTCCAGTCCAGGGAAGGTATGGCTTGGCAGTTCGGGCTGGACTGTTCCCATGAGGCACAGGGACAGACTGAATTGCATATGCCCATGTCTGAACTGGGGTGGCAGAGTGGGCTAAAGAACGGTGATGGATCAAACTCGGATCTGTTGACTGGGAGTGAGTGTTTGATTGTTTCTGATGCTCCGTCCATTACCACCCCCTTTTGTACCGCTTTGTTTGCCATAAGTTGGCAGGGTATGCTCACACGTGAGTCCCTTGCTCACTTTGCCACTGGATTCAAGCAAGCCTGGCTGAAGACGGCTAAAATGCCAGAAACGGGTCCTAGGAAACTTGTTTCCGGTCCAGGGAAGGCATGGCTTGGCAGTTCTGGTTGGACTGTTCCCATGAGGCACAGGGTCAGACTGATTTTCATAGGGCCATGTCTGAACTGGGGTTGCAGAGTGGGCTAAAGCACGGTGATGGATCAAACTCGGATCTGTTGACTGGGTGTGAGTGTTTGATTGGTTCTGATGCTCCGTCCATCACCACCCCCTTTTGTACTGCTTTGTTTGCCATAAGTTGGCAGGGTATGCTCAGACGTGAGTCCCTTGCTCACTTTGCCACTGGATTCAAGCAAGCCTGGCTGAAGATGGCTGAAATGCCAGAAACCAGTCCTAGGAAACGTTTTTCCTGTCCAGGGAAGGCATTGCTTGGCAATTCGGGCTGGACTGTTCCCATGAGGCACAGGGTCAGACTGATTTTCATATGGCCATGTCTGAACTGGGGTGGCAGAGTGGGCTAAAGAACGGTGATGGATCAAAGTTGGATCTGTTGACTGGGTGTGAGTGTTTGATTGGTTCTGATGCTCCGTCCATCACCACCCCCTTTTGTACCGCTTTGTTCGCCATAGGTTGGCAGGGTATGCTCAGACGTGAGTCCCTTGCTCACTTTGCCACTGGATTCAAGCAAGCCTGGCTGAAGACGGCTGAAATGCAAGAAACCCGTCCTAGGAAACTTGTTTCCTGTCCAGGGAAGGCATGGCATGGCAATTCGGGCTGGACTGTTCCAATGAGGCACAGGGTCAGACTGATTTTCATATGGCCATGTCTGAACTGGGGTGGCAGAGTGGGCTAAAGAATGGTGATGAATCAAACTCGGATCTGTTGACTGGGTGTGAGTGTTTGATTGGTTCTGATGCTCGACCATCACCACCCCCTTTTGGACCGCTTTGTTCGCCATAAGTTGGCAGGGTATGCTCAGACGTGAGTCCCTTGCTCACTTTGCCACTGGATTCAAGCAAGCCTGGCTGAAGACGGCTGAAATGCCAGAAACCGGTCCTAGGAAGCTTGTTTCCGGTCCAGGGAAGGCATGGCTTGGCAGTTCGGGCTGGACTGTTCCCATGAGGCACAGGGTCAGACTGATTTGCATGTCTGAACTGGGGTGGCAGAGTGGGCTAAAGAACGGTGATGGATCAAACTCGGATCTGTTGACTGGGTGTGAGTGTTTGAATGGTTCTGATGCTCCGTCCATCACCACCCCCTTTTGTACCACTTTGTTCGCCATAAGTTGGCAGGGTATGCTCAGACGTGAGTCCCTTGCTCACTTTGCCACTGGATTCAAGCAAGCCTGGCTGAAGACGGCTGAAATGCCAGAAACCGGTCCTAGGAAGCTTGTTTCCGGTCCAGGGAAGGCATGGCTTGGCAGTTCGGGCTGGACTGTTCCCATGAGGCATAGGGTCAGACTGATTTGCATATTGCCATGTCTGAAATAGGGTGGCAGAGTGGGCTAAAGAACGGTGATGGATCAAACTCGGATCTGTTGACTGGGTGTGAGTGTTTGATTGGTTCTGATGCTCCGTCCATCACCACCCCCTTTTGTAACGCTTTGTTCGCCATAAGTTGGCAGGGTATGCTCAGACGTGAGTCCCTTGCTCACTTTGCCACTGGATTCAAGCAAGCCTGGCTGAAGACGGCTGAAATGCCAGAAACCGGTCCTAGGAAGCTTGTTTCCGGTCCAGGGAAGGCATGGCTTGGCAGTTCGGGCTGGACTGTTCCCATGAGGCACAGGGTCAGACTGATTTGCATTTGGCCATTTCTTAACTGGGGTGGCAGAGTGGGCTAAAGAACGGTGATGGATCAAACTCGGATCTGTTGACTGGGTGTGAGTGTTTGATTGGTTCTGATGCTCCGTCCATCACCACACCCTTTTGTACCGCTTTGTTCGCCATAAGTTGGCAGGGTATGCTCAGACGTGAGTCCCTTGCTCACTTTGCCACTGGATTCAAGCAAGCCTGGCTGAAGACGGCTGAAATGCCAGAAACCGGTCCTAGGAAGCTTGTTTCCGGTCCACGGAAGGCATGGCTTGGCAGTTCGGGCTGGACTGTTCCCATGAGGCACAGGGTCAGACTGATTTTCATATGGCCATGTCTGAACTGGGGTGGCAGAGTGGGCTAAAGCACGGTGATGGATCAAACTCGGATCTGTTGACTGGGTGTGAGAGTTTGATTGGTTCTGATGCTCCGTCCATCACCACCCTCTTTTGTACTGCTTTGTTCGCCATAAGTTGGCAGGGTATGCTCAGACGTGAGTCCCTTGCTCACTTTGCCACTGGATTCAAGCAAGCCTGGCTGAAGATGGCTGAAATGCCAGAAACCAGTCCTAGGAAACGTTTTTCCAGTCCAGGGAAGGCATTGCTTGGCAATTCGGGCTGGACTGTTCCCATGAGGCACAGGGTCAGACTGATTTTCATATGGCCATGTCTGAACTGGGGTGGCAGAGTGGGCTAAAGAACGGTGATGGATCAAAGTCGGATCTGTTGACTGGGTGTGAGTGTTTGATTGGTTCTGATGCTCCGTCCATCACCACCCCCTTTTGTACCGCTTTGTTCGCCTTAGGTTGGCAGGGTATGCTCAGACGTGAGTCCCTTGCTCACTTTGCCACTGGATTCAAGCAAGCCTGGCTGAAGACGGCTGAAATGCCAGAAACCCGTCCTAGGAAACTTGTTTCCTGTCCAGGGAAGGCATGGCTTGGCAATTCGGGCTGGACTGTTCCCATGAGGCACAGGGTCAGACTGATTTTCATATGGCCATGTCTGAACTGGGGTGGCAGAGTGGGCTAAAGAATGGTGATGAATCAAACTCGGATCTGTTGACTGGGTGTGAGTGTTTGATTGGTTCTGATGCTCGACCATCACCACCCCCTTTTGGACCGCTTTGTTCGCCATAAGTTGGCAGGGTATGCTCAGACGTGAGTCCCTTGCTCACTTTGCCACTGGATTCAAGCAAGCCTGGCTGAAGACGGCTGAAATGCCAGAAACCGGTCCTAGGAAGCTTGTTTCCGGTCCAGGGAAGGCATGGCTTGGCAGTTCGGGCTGGACTGTTCCCATGAGGCACAGGGTCAGACTGATTTGCATGTCTGAACTGGGGTGGCAGAGTGGGCTAAAGAACGGTGATGGATCAAACTCGGATCTGTTGACTGGGTGTGAGTGTTTGAATGGTTCTGATGCTCCGTCCATCACCACCCCCTTTTGTACCACTTTGTTCGCCATAAGTTGGCAGGGTATGCTCAGACGTGAGTCCCTTGCTCACTTTGCCACTGGATTCAAGCAAGCCTGGCTGAAGACGGCTGAAATGCCAGAAACCGGTCCTAGGAAGCTTGTTTCCGGTCCAGGGAAGGCATGGCTTGGCAGTTCGGGCTGGACTGTTCCCATGAGGCATAGGGTCAGACTGATTTGCATATGGCCATGTCTGAAATAGGGTGGCAGAGTGGGCTAAAGAACGGTGATGGATCAAACTCGGATCTGTTGACTGGGTGTGAGTGTTTGATTGGTTCTGATGCTCCGTCCATCACCACCCCCTTTTGTAACGCTTTGTTCGCCATAAGTTGGCAGGGTATGCTCAGACGTGAGTCCCTTGCTCACTTTGCCACTGGATTCAAGCAAGCCTGGCTGAAGACGGCTGAAATGCCAGAAACCGGTCCTAGGAAGCTTGTTTCCGGTCCACGGAAGGCATGGCTTGGCAGTTCGGGCTGGACTGTTCCCATGAGGCACAGGGTCAGACTGATTTTCATATGGCCGTGTCTGAACTGGGGTGGCAGAGTGGGCTAAAGCACGGTGATGGATCAAACTCGGATCTGTTGACTGGGTGTGAGAGTTTGATTGGTTCTGATGCTCCGTCCATCACCACCCTCTTTTGTACTGCTTTGTTTGCCATAAGTTGGCAGGGTATGCTCAGACGTGAGTCCCTTGCTCACTTTGCCACTGGATTCAAGCAAGCCTGGCTGAAGACGGCTGAAATGCCAGAAACCAGTCCTAGGAAACGTGTTTCCTGTCCAGGGAAGGCATTGCATGGCAATTCGGGCTGGACTGTTCCCATGAGGCACAGGGTCATACTGATTTTCATATGGCCATGTCTGAACTGGGGTGGCAGAGTGGGCTAAAGAACGGTGATGGATCAAAGTCGGATCTGTTGACTGGGTGTGAGTGTTTGATTGGTTCTGATGCTCAGTCCATCACCACCCCCTTTTGTACCGCTTTGTTCGCCATAAGTTGGCAGGATATGCTCACACGTGAGTCCCTTGCTCACTTTGCCAATGGATTCAACCAAGCCTGGCTGAAGACGGCTGAAATGCCAGAAACCGGTCCTAGGAAGCTTGTTTCTGGTAAAGGGAAGGCATGGCTTGGCAGTTCGGGCTGGACTGTTCCCATGAGGCACAGGGTCAGACTGATTTGCATATGGCCATGTCTGAACTGGGGTGGCAGAGTGGGCTAAAGAATGGTGTTGGATCAAACTCGGATCTGTTGACTGGGTGTGAGTGTTTGATTGGTTCTGATGCTCCGTCCATCACCACCCCCTTTTGTACTGCTTTGTTCGCCATAAGTTGGCAGGGTATGCTCAGACGTGAGTCCCTTGCTCACTTTGCCACTGGATTCAAGCAAGCCTGGCTGAAGACGGCTGAAATGCCAGAAACTAGTCCTAGGTAACGTGTTTCCTGTCCAGGGAAGGCATTGCTTGGCAATTCGGGCTGGACTGTTCCCATGAGGCACAGGGTCAGACTGATTTTCATATGGCCATGTCTGAACTGGGGTGGCAGAGTGGGCTAAAGAACGGTGATGGATCAAAGTCAGATCTGTTGACTGGGTGTGAGTGTTTGATTGGTTCTGATGCTCCGTCCATCACCACCCCCTTTTGTACTGCTTTGTTCGCCATAAGTTGGCAGGGTATGCTCACACGTGAGTCCCTTGCTCACTTTGCCAATGGATTCAACCAAGCCTGGCTGAAGACGGCTGAAATGCCAGAAACCGGTCCTAGGAAGCTTGTTTCCGGTGCACGGAAGGCATGGCTTGGCAGTTCGGGCTGGACTGTTCCCATGAGGCACAGGGTCAGACTGATTTTCATATGGCCATGTCTGAACTGGGGTGGCAGAGTGGGCTAAAGCACGGTGATGGATCAAACTCGGATCTGTTGACTGGGTGTGAGTGTTTGATTGGTTCTGATGCTCCGTCCATCACCACCCCCTTTTGTACTGCTTTGTTTGCCATAAGTTGGCAGGGTATGCTCAGACGTGAGTCCCTTGCTCACTTTGCCACTGGATTCAAGCAAGCCTGGCTGAAGATGGCTGAAATGCCAGAAACCAGTCCTAGGAAACGTGTTTCCTGTCCAGGGAAGGCATTGCTTGGCAATTCGGGCTGGACTGTTCCCATGAGGCACAGGGTCAGACTGATTTTCATATGGCCATGTCTGAACTGGGGTGGCAGAGTGGGCTAAAGAACGGTGATGGATCATAGTCGGATCTGTTGACTGGGTGTGAGTGTTTGATTGGTTCTGATGCTCCGTCCATCACCACCCCCTTTTGTACCGCTTTGTTCGCCATAAGTTGGCAGGGTATGCTCAGACGTGAGTCCCTTGCTCACTTTGCCACTGGATTCAAGCAAGCCTGGCTGAAGACGGCTGAAATGCCAGAAACCCGTCCTAGGAAACTTGTTTCCTGTCCAGGGAAGGCATGGCTTGGCAATGCGGGCTGGACTGTTCCCATGAGGCACAGGGTCAGACTGATTTTCATATGGCCATGTCTGAACTGGGGTGGGAGAGTGGGCTAAAGAATGGTGATGAATCAAACTCGGATCTGTTGACTGGGTGTGAGTGTTTGATTGGTTCTGATGCTCCGACCATCACCACCCCCTTTTGGACCGCTTTGTTCGCCATAAGTTGGCAGGGTATGCTCAGACGTGAGTGCCTTGCTCACTTTGCCACTGGATTCAAGCAAGCCTGGCTGAAGACGGCTGAAATGCCAGAAACCGGTCCTAGGAAGCTTGTTTCCGGTCCAGGGAAGGCATGGCTTGGCAGTTCGGGCTGGACTGTTCCCATGAGGCACAGGGTCAGACTGATTTGCATGTCTGAACTGGGGTGGCAGAGTGGGCTAAAGAACGGTGATGGATCAAACTCGGATCTGTTGACTGGGTGTGAGTGTTTGAATGGTTCTGATGCTCCGTCCATCACCACCCCCTTTTGTACCACTTTGTTCGCCATAAGTTGGCAGGGTATGCTCAGACGTGAGTCCCTTGCTCACTTTGCCACTGGATTCAAGCAAGCCTGGCTGAAGACGGCTGAAATGCCAGAAACCGGTCCTAGGAAGCTTGTTTCCGGTCCAGGGAAGGCATGGCTTGGCAGTTCGGGCTGGACTGTTCCCATGAGGCATAGGGTCAGACTGATTTGCATATGGCCATGTCTGAAATAGGGTGGCAGAGTGGGCTAAAGAACGGTGATGGATCAAACTCGGATCTGTTGACTGGGTGTGAGTGTTTGATTGGTTCTGATGCTCCGTCCATCACCACCCCCTTTTGTAACGCTTTGTTCGCCATAAGTTGGCAGGGTATGCTCAGACGTGAGTCCCTTGCTCACTTTGCCACTGGATTCAAGCAAGCCTGGCTGAAGACGGCTGAAATGCCAGAAACCGGTCCTAGGAAGCTTGTTTCCGGTCCACGGAAGGCATGGCTTGGCAGTTCGGGCTGGACTGTTCCCATGAGGCACAGGGTCAGACTGATTTTCATATGGCCGTGTCTGAACTGGGGTGGCAGAGTGGGCTAAAGCACGGTGATGGATCAAACTCGGATCTGTTGACTGGGTGTGAGAGTTTGATTGGTTCTGATGCTCCGTCCATCACCACCCTCTTTTGTACTGCTTTGTTTGCCATAAGTTGGCAGGGTATGCTCAGACGTGAGTCCCTTGCTCACTTTGCCACTGGATTCAAGCAAGCCTGGCTGAAGACGGCTGAAATGCCAGAAACCAGTCCTAGGAAACGTGTTTCCTGTCCAGGGAAGGCATTGCATGGCAATTCGGGCTGGACTGTTCCCATGAGGCACAGGGTCATACTGATTTTCATATGGCCATGTCTGAACTGGGGTGGCAGAGTGGGCTAAAGAACGGTGATGGATCAAAGTCGGATCTGTTGACTGGGTGTGAGTGTTTGATTGGTTCTGATGCTCAGTCCATCACCACCCCCTTTTGTACCGCTTTGTTCGCCATAAGTTGGCAGGATATGCTCACACGTGAGTCCCTTGCTCACTTTGCCAATGGATTCAACCAAGCCTGGCTGAAGACGGCTGAAATGCCAGAAACCGGTCCTAGGAAGCTTGTTTCTGGTAAAGGGAAGGCATGGCTTGGCAGTTCGGGCTGGACTGTTCCCATGAGGCACAGGGTCAGACTGATTTGCATATGGCCATGTCTGAACTGGGGTGGCAGAGTGGGCTAAAGAATGGTGTTGGATCAAACTCGGATCTGTTGACTGGGTGTGAGTGTTTGATTGGTTCTGATGCTCCGTCCATCACCACCCCCTTTTGTACTGCTTTGTTCGCCATAAGTTGGCAGGGTATGCTCAGACGTGAGTCCCTTGCTCACTTTGCCACTGGATTCAAGCAAGCCTGGCTGAAGACGGCTGAAATGCCAGAAACTAGTCCTAGGTAACGTGTTTCCTGTCCAGGGAAGGCATTGCTTGGCAATTCGGGCTGGACTGTTCCCATGAGGCACAGGGTCAGACTGATTTTCATATGGCCATGTCTGAACTGGGGTGGCAGAGTGGGCTAAAGAACGGTGATGGATCAAAGTCAGATCTGTTGACTGGGTGTGAGTGTTTGATTGGTTCTGATGCTCCGTCCATCACCACCCCCTTTTGTACTGCTTTGTTCGCCATAAGTTGGCAGGGTATGCTCACACGTGAGTCCCTTGCTCACTTTGCCAATGGATTCAACCAAGCCTGGCTGAAGACGGCTGAAATGCCAGAAACCGGTCCTAGGAAGCTTGTTTCCGGTGCACGGAAGGCATGGCTTGGCAGTTCGGGCTGGACTGTTCCCATGAGGCACAGGGTCAGACTGATTTTCATATGGCCATGTCTGAACTGGGGTGGCAGAGTGGGCTAAAGCACGGTGATGGATCAAACTCGGATCTGTTGACTGGGTGTGAGTGTTTGATTGGTTCTGATGCTCCGTCCATCACCACCCCCTTTTGTACTGCTTTGTTTGCCATAAGTTGGCAGGGTATGCTCAGACGTGAGTCCCTTGCTCACTTTGCCACTGGATTCAAGCAAGCCTGGCTGAAGATGGCTGAAATGCCAGAAACCAGTCCTAGGAAACGTGTTTCCTGTCCAGGGAAGGCATTGCTTGGCAATTCGGGCTGGACTGTTCCCATGAGGCACAGGGTCAGACTGATTTTCATATGGCCATGTCTGAACTGGGGTGGCAGAGTGGGCTAAAGAACGGTGATGGATCATAGTCGGATCTGTTGACTGGGTGTGAGTGTTTGATTGGTTCTGATGCTCCGTCCATCACCACCCCCTTTTGTACCGCTTTGTTCGCCATAAGTTGGCAGGGTATGCTCAGACGTGAGTCCCTTGCTCACTTTGCCACTGGATTCAAGCAAGCCTGGCTGAAGACGGCTGAAATGCCAGAAACCCGTCCTAGGAAACTTGTTTCCTGTCCAGGGAAGGCATGGCTTGGCAATGCGGGCTGGACTGTTCCCATGAGGCACAGGGTCAGACTGATTTTCATATGGCCATGTCTGAACTGGGGTGGGAGAGTGGGCTAAAGAATGGTGATGAATCAAACTCGGATCTGTTGACTGGGTGTGAGTGTTTGATTGGTTCTGATGCTCCGACCATCACCACCCCCTTTTGGACCGCTTTGTTCGCCATAAGTTGGCAGGGTATGCTCAGACGTGAGTGCCTTGCTCACTTTGCCACTGGATTCAAGCAAGCCTGGCTGAAGACGGCTGAAATGCCAGAAACCGGTCCTAGGAAGCTTGTTTCCGGTCCAGGGAAGGCATGGCTTGGCAGTTCGGGCTGGACTGTTCCCATGAGGCACAGGGTCAGACTGATTTGCATGTCTGAACTGGGGTGGCAGAGTGGGCTAAAGAACGGTGATGGATCAAACTCGGATCTGTTGACTGGGTGTGAGTGTTTGAATGGTTCTGATGCTCCGTCCATCACCACCCCCTTTTGTACCGCTTTGTTCGCCATAAGTTGGCAGGGTATGCTCAGACGTGAGTCCCTTGCTCACTTTGCCACTGGATTCAAGCAAGCCTGGCTGAAGACGGCTGAAATGCCAGAAACCGGTCCTAGGAAGCTTGTTTCCGGTCCAGGGAAGGCATGGCTTGGCAGTTCGGGCTGGACTGTTCCCATGAGGCATCGGGTCAGACTGATTTGCATATGGCCATGTCTGAAATGGGGTGGCAGAGTGGGCTAAAGAACGGTGATGGATCAAACTCGGATCTGTTGACTGGGTGTGAGTGTTTGATTGGTTCTGATGCTCCGTCCATCACCACCCCCTTTTGTAACGCTTTGTTCGCCATAAGTTGGCAGGGTATGCTCAGACGTGAGTCCCTTGCTCACTTTGCCACTGGATTCAAGCAAGCCTGGCTGAAGACGGCTGAAATGCCAGAAACCGGTCCTAGGAAGCTTGTTTCCGGTCCAGGGAAGGCATGGCTTGGCAGTTCGGGCTGGACTGTTCCCATGAGGCACAGGGTCAGACTGATTTGCATTTGGCCATGTCTTAACTGGGGTGGCAGAGTGGGCTAAAGAACGGTGATGGATCAAACTCGGATCTGTTGACAGGGTGTGAGTGTTTGATTGGTTCTGATGCTCCGTCCATCACCACACCCTTTTGTACCGCTTTGTTCGCCATAAGTTGGCAGGGTATGCTCAGACGTGAGTCCCTTGCTCACTTTGCCACTGGATTCAAGCAAGCCTGGCTGAAGACGGCTGAAATGCCAGAAACCGGTCCTAGGAAGCTTGTTTCCGGTCCACGGAAGGCATGGCTTGGCAGTTCGGGCTGGACTGTTCCCATGAGGCACAGGGTCAGACTGATTTTCATATGGCCGTGTCTGAACTGGGGTGGCAGAGTGGGCTAAAGCACGGTGATGGATCAAACTCGGATCTGTTGACTGGGTGTGGGAGTTTGATTGGTTCTGATGCTCCGTCCATCACCACCCACTTTTGTACTGCTTTGTTCGCCATAAGTTGTCAGGGTATGCTCAGACGTGAGTCCCTTACTCACTTTGCCACTGGATTCAAGCAAGCCTGGCTGAAGACGGCTGAAATGCCAGAAACCAGTCATAGTAAACGTGTTTCCTGTCCAGGGAAGGCATTGCATGGCAATTCGGGCTGGACTGTTCCCATGAGGCACAGGGTCAGACTGATTTTCATATGGCCATGTCTGAACTGGGGTGGCAGAGTGGGCTAAAGAACGGTGATGGATCAAAGTCGGATCTGTTGACTGGGTGTGAGTGTTTGATTGGTTCTGATGCTCAGTCCATCACCACCCCCTTTTGTACCGCTTTGTTTGCCATAAGTTGGCAGGATATGCTCACACGTGAGTCCCTTGCTCAC
The DNA here is from genome assembly GCF_964204655.1 of Triturus cristatus. Taxonomy (NCBI): domain Eukaryota; kingdom Metazoa; phylum Chordata; class Amphibia; order Caudata; family Salamandridae; genus Triturus; species Triturus cristatus. Next base: position 208,336 of record NW_028188506.1, read on the forward strand.
TTTGTCACTGGATTCAAGCAAGCCTGGCTGAAGACGGCTGAAATGCCAGAAACCAGTCCTAGGAAACGTGTTTCCTGTTGAGGGAAGGCATTGCATGGCAATTCGGGCTGGACTGTTCCCATGAGGCACAGGGTCAGACTGATTTTCACATGGCCATGTCTGAACTGGGGTGGCAGAGTGGGCCAAAGAACGGTGATGGATCAAACTTGGATCTGTTGACTGGGTGTGAGTGTTTGATTGGTTCTGATGCTCCGTCCATCACCACCCCCTTTTGTACCGCTTTGTTTGCCATAAGTTGGCAGGGTATGCTCAGACGTGAGTTCCTTGCTCACTTTGCCACTGGATTCAAGCAAGCCTGGCTGAAGACGGCTGAAATGCCAGAAACCGGTCCTAGGAAGCTTGTTTCCAGCCCAGGGAAGGCATGGCTTGGCAGTTCGGGCTGGACTGTTCCCATGAGGCACAGGGTCAGACTGATTTTCATAGGGCCATGTCTGAACTGGGGTGGCAGAGTGGGCTAAAGCACGGTGATGGATCAAACTCGGATCTGTTGACTGGGTGTGAGTGTTTGATTGGTTCTGATGCTCCGTCCATCACCACCCCCTTTTGTACTGCTTTGTTTGCCATAAGTTGGCAGGGTATGCTCAGACGTGAGTCCCTTGCTCACTTTGCCACTGGATTCAAGCAAGCCTGGCTGAAGATGGCTGAAATGCCAGAAACCAGTCCTAGGAAACGTGTTTCCTGTCCAGGGAAGGCATTGCTTGGCAATTCGGGCTGGACTGTTCCCATGAGGCACAGGGTCAGACTGATTTTCATATGGCCATGTCTGAACTGGGGTGGCAGAGTGGGCTAAAGAACGGTGATGGATCAAAGTCGGATCTGTTGACTGGGTGTGAGTGTTTGATTGGTTCTGATGCTCCGTCCATCACCACCCCCTTTTGTACCGCTTTGTTCGCCATAAGTTGGCAGGGTATGCTCAGACGTGAGTCCCTTGCTCACTTTGCCACTGGATTCAAGCAAGCCTGGCTGAAGACGGCTGAAATGCCAGAAACCCGTCCTAGGAAACTTGTTTCCTGTCCAGGGAAGGCATGGCTTGGCAATTCGGGCTGGACTGTTCCCATGAGGCACAGGGTCAGACTTATTTTCATATGGCCATGTCTGAACTGGGGTGGCAGAGTGGGCTAAAGAATGGTGATGAATTAAACTCGGATCTGTTGACTGGGTGTGAGTGTTTGATTGGTTCTGATGCTCCGTCCATCACCACCCCCTTTTGTACCGCTTTGTTCACCATAAGTTGGCATGGTATGCTCAGACGTGAGTCCCTTGCTCACTTTGCCACTGGATTCAAGCAAGCCTGGCTGAAGACGGCTGAAATGCCAGAAACCGGTCCTAGGAAGCTTGTTTCCGGTCCAGGGAAGGCATGGCTTGGCAGTTCGGGCTGGACTGTTCCCATGAGGCACAGGGTCAGACTGATTTGCATGTCTGAACTGGGGTGGCAGAGTGGGATAAAGAACGGTGATGGATCAAACTCGGATCTGTTGACTGGGTGTGAGTGTTTGAATGGTTCTGATGCTCCGTCCATCACCACCCCCTTTTGTACCACTTTGTTCGCCATAAGTTGGCAGGGTATGCTCAGACGTGAGTCCCTTGCTCACTTTGCCACTGGATTCAAGCAAGCCTGGCTGAAGACGGCTGAAATGCCAGAAACCGGTCCTAGGAAGCTTGTTTCCGGTCCAGGGAAGGCATGGCTTGGCAGTTCGGGCTGGACTGTTCCCATGAGGCATAGGGTCAGACTGATTTGCATATGGCCATGTCTGAAATAGGGTGGCAGAGTGGGCTAAAGAACGGTGATGGATCAAACTCGGATCTGTTGACTGGGTGTGAGTGTTTGATTGGTTCTGATGCTCCGTCCATCACCACCCCCTTTTGTAACGCTTTGTTCGCCATAAGTTGGCAGGGTATGCTCAGACGTGAGTCCCTTGCTCACTTTGCCACTGGATTCAAGCAAGCCTGGCTGAAGACGGCTGAAATGCCAGAAACCGGTCCTAGGAAGCTTGTTTCCGGTCCAGGGAAGGCATGGCTTGGCAGTTCGGGCTGGACTGTTCCCATGAGGCACAGGGTCAGACTGATTTGCATTTGGCCATGTCTTAACTGGGGTGGCAGAGTGGGCTAAAGAACGGTGATGGATCAAACTCGGATCTGTTGACAGGGTGTGAGTGTTTGATTGGTTCTGATGCTCCTCCATCACCACACCCTTTTGTACGGCTTTGTTCGCCATAAGTTGGCAGGGTATGCTCAGACGTGAGTCCCTTGCTCACTTTGCCACTGGATTCAAGCAAGCCTGGCTGAAGACGGCTGAAATGCCAGAAACCGGTCCTAGGAAGCTTGTTTCCGGTCCACGGAAGGCATGGCTTGGCAGTTCGGGCTGGACTGTTCCCATGAGGCACAGGGTCAGACTGATTTTCATATGGCCGTGTCTGAACTGGGGTGGCAGAGTGGGCTAAAGCACGGTGATGGATCAAACTCGGATCTGTTGACTGGGTGTGAGAGTTTGATTGGTTCTGATGCTCCGTCCATCACCACCCACTTTTGTACTGCTTTGTTTGCCATAAGTTGGCAGGGTATGCTCAGACGTGAGTCCCTTGCTCACTTTGCCACTGGATTCAAGCAAGCCTGGCTGAAGATGGCTGAAATGCCAGAAACCAGTCCTAGGAAACGTGTTTCCTGTCCAGGGAAGGCATTGCTTGGCAATTCGGGCTGGACTGTTCCCATGAGGCACAGGGTCAGACTGATTTTCTTATGGCCATGTCTGAACTGGGGTGGCAGAGTGGGCTAAAGAACGGTGATGGATCAAAGTCGGATCTGTTGACTGGGTGTGAGTGTTTGATTGGTTCTGATGCTCAGACCATCACCACCCCCTTTTGTACCGCTTTGTTCGCCATAAGTTGGCAGGATATGCTCACACGTGAGTCCCTTGCTCACTTTGTCACTGGATTCAAGCAAGCCTGGCTGAAGACGGCTGAAATGCCAGAAACCAGTCCTAGGAAACGTGTTTCCTGTCGAGGGAAGGCATTGCATGGCAATTCGGGCTGGACTGTTCCCATGAGGCACAGGGTCAGACTGATTTTCACATGGCCATGTCTGAACTGGGGTGGCAGAGTGGGCCAAAGAACGGTGATGGATCAAACTTGGATCTGTTGACTGGGTGTGAGTGTTTGATTGGTTCTGATGCTCCGTCCATCACCACCCCCTTTTGTACCGCTTTGTTTGCCATAAGTTGGCAGGGTATGCTCAGACGTGAGTTCCTTGATAATCTTTGCCACTGGATTCAAGCAAGCCTGGCTGAAGACGGCTGAAATGCCAGAAACCGGTCCTAGGAAGCTTGTTTCCAGTCCAGGGAAGGCATGGCTTGGCAGTTCGGGCTGGACTGTTCCCATGAGGCACAGGGACAGACTGAATTGCATATGGCCATGTCTGAACTGGGGTGGCAGAGTGGGCTAAAGAACGGTGATGGATAAAACTCGGATCTGTTGACTGGGAGTGAGTGTTTGATTGTTTCTGATGCTCCGTCCATTACCACCCCCTTTTGTACCGCTTTGTTTGCCATAAGTTGGCAGGGTATGCTCACACATGAGTCCCTTGCTCACTTTGCCACTGGATTCAAGCAAGCCTGGCTGAAGACGGCTAAAATGCCAGAAACGGGTCCTAGGAAACTTGTTTCCGGTCCAGGGAAGGCATGGCTTGGCAGTTCTGGTTGGACTGTTCCCATGAGGCACAGGGTCAGACTGATTTTCATAGGGCCATGTCTGAACTGGGGTGGCAGAGTGGGCTAAAGCACGGTGAAGGATCAAACTCGGATCTGTTGACTGGGTGTGAGTGTTTGATTGGTTCTGATGCTCCGTCCATCACCACCCCCTTTTGTACTGCTTTGTTTGCCATAAGTTGGCAGGGTATGCTCAGACGTGAGTCCCTTGCTCACTTTGCCACTGGATTCAAGCAAGCCTGGCTGAAGATGGCTGAAATGCCAGAAACCAGTCCTAGGAAAGGTGTTTCCTGTCCAGGGAAGGCATTGCTTGGCAATTCGGGCTGGACTGTTCCCATGAGGCACAGGGTCAGACTGATTTTCATATGGCCATGTCTGAACTGGGGTGGCAGAGTGGGCTAAAGAACGGTGATGGATCAAAGTCGGATCTGTTGACTGGGTGTGAGTGTTTGATTGGTTCTGATGCTCCGTCCATCACCACCCCCTTTTGTACCGCTTTGTTCGCCATAAGTTGGCAGGGTATGCTCAGACGTGAGTCCCTTGCTCACTTTGCCACTGGATTCAAGCAAGCCTGGCTGAAGACGGCTGAAATGCCAGAAACCCGTCCTAGGAAACTTGTTTCCTGTCCAGGGAAGGCATGGCTTGGCAATTCGGGCTGGACTGTTCCCATGAGGCACAGGGTCAGACTGATTTTCATATGGCCATGTCTGAACTGGGGTGGCAGAGTGGGCTAAAGAATGGTGATGAATCAAACTCGGATCTGTTGACTGGGTGTGAGTGTTTGATTGGTTCTGATGCTCCGACCATCACCACCCCCTTTTGGACCGCTTTGTTCGCCATAAGTTGGCAGGGTATGCTCAGACGTGAGTCCCTTGCTCACTTTGCCACTGGATTCAAGCAAGCCTGGCTGAAGACGGCTGAAATGCCAGAAACCGGTCCTAGGAAGCTTGTTCCGGTCCAGGGAAGGCATGGCTTGGCAGTTCGGGCTGGACTGTTCCCATGAGGCACAGGGTCAGACTGATTTGCATGTCTGAACTGGGGTGGCAGAGTGGGCTAAAGAACGGTGATGGATCAAACTCGGATCTGTTGACTGGGTGTGAGTGTTTGAATGGTTCTGATGCTCCGTCCATCACCACCCCCTTTTGTACCACTTTGTTCGCCATAAGTTGGCAGGGTATGCTCAGACGTGAGTCCCTTGCTCACTTTGCCACTGGATTCAAGCAAGCCTGGCTGAAGACGGCTGAAATGCCAGAAACCGGTCCTAGGAAGCTTGTTTCCGGTCCAGGGAAGGCATGGCTTGGCAGTTCGGGCTGGACTGTTCCCATGAGGCATAGGGTCAGACTGATTTGCATATGGCCATGTCTGAAATAGGGTGGCAGAGTGGGCTAAAGAACGGTGATGGATCAAACTCGGATCTGTTGACTGGGTGTGAGTGTTTGATTGGTTCTGATGCTCCGTCCATCACCACCCCCTTTTGTAACGCTTTGTTCGCCATAAGTTGGCAGGGTATGCTCAGACGTGAGTCCCTTGCTCACTTTGCCACTGGATTCAAGCAAGCCTGGCTGAAGACGGCTGAAATGCCAGAAACCGGTCCTAGGAAGCTTGTTTCCGGTCCAGGGAAGGCATGGCTTGGCAGTTCGGGCTGGACTGTTCCCATGAGGCACAGGGTCAGACTGATTTGCATTTGGCCATGTCTTAACTGGGGTGGCAGAGTGTTCTAAAGAACGGTGATGGATCAAACTCGGATCTGTTGACAGGGTGTGAGTGTTTGATTGGTTCTGATGCTCCTCCATCACCACACCCTTTTGTACCGCTTTGTTCGCCATAAGTTGGCAGGGTATGCTCAGACGTGAGTCCCTTGCTCACTTTGCCACTGGATTCAAGCAAGCCTGGCTGAAGACGGCTGAAATGCCAGAAACCGGTCCTAGGAAGCTTGTTTCCGGTCCACGGAAGGCATGGCTTGGCAGTTCGGGCTGGACTGTTCCCATGAGGCACAGGGTCAGACTGATTTTCATATGGCCGTGTCTGAACTGGGGTGGCAGAGTGGGCCAAAGAACGGTGATGGATCAAACTTGGATCTGTTGACTGGGTGTGAGAGTTTGATTGGTTCTGATGCTCCGTCCATCACCACCCTCTTTTGTACTGCTTTGTTCGCCATAAGTTGGCAGGGTATGCTCAGACGTGAGTCCCTTGCTCACTTTGCCACTGGATTCAAGCAAGCCTGGCTGAAGACGGCTGAAATGCCAGAAACCAGTCCTAGGAAACGTGTTTCCTGTCCAGGGAAGGCATTGCATGGCAATTCGGGCTGGACTGTTCCCATGAGGCACAGGGTCAGACTGATTTTCATATGGCCATGTCTTAACTGGGGTGGCAGAGTGGGCTAAAGAACGGTGATGGATCAAAGTCGGATCTGTTGACTGGGTGTGAGAGTTTGATTGGTTCTGATGCTCAGTCCATCACCACCCCCTTTTGTACCGCTTTGTTCGCCATAAGTTGGCAGGATATGCTCACACGTGAGTCCCTTGCTCACTTTGTCACTGGATTCAAGCAAGCCTGGCTGAAGACGGCTGAAATGCCAGAAACCAGTCCTAGGAAACGTGTTTCCTGTCGAGGGAAGGCATTGCATGGCAATTCGGGCTGGACTGTTCCCATGAGGCACAGGGTCAGACTGATTTTCATATGGCCGTGTCTGAACTGGGGTGGCAGAGTGGGCCAAAGAACGGTGATGGATCAAACTTGGATCTGTTGACTGGGTGTGAGTGTTTGATTGGTTCTGATGCTCCGTCCATCACTACCCCTTTTTGTACCGCTTTGTTCGCCATAAGTTGGCAGGGTATGCTCAGACGTGAGTTCCTTGCTCACTTTGCCACTGGATTCAAGCAAGCCTGGCTGAAGACGGCTGAAATGCCAGAAACGGGTCCTAGGAAGCTTGTTTCCAGTCCAGGGAAGGCATGGCTTGGCAGTTCGGGCTGGACTGTTCCCATGAGGCACAGGGACAGACTGAATTGCATATGGCCATGTCTGAACTGGGGTGGCAGAGTGGGCTAAAGAACGGTGATGGATCAAACTCGGATCTGTTGACTGGGAGTGAGTGTTTGATTGTTTCTGATGCTCCGTCCATTACCACCCCCTTTTGTACCGCTTTGTTTGCCATAAGTTGGCAGGGTATGCTCACACGTGAGTCCCTTGCTCACTTTGCCACTGGATTCAAGCAAGCCTGGCTGAAGACGGCTAAAATGCCAGAAACGGGTCCTAGGAAACTTGTTTCCGGTCCAGGGAAGGCATGGCTTGGCAGTTCTGGTTGGACTGTTCCCATGAGGCACAGGGTCAGACTGATTTGCATATGGCCATGTCTGAAATGGGGTGGCAGAGTGGGCTAAAGAACGGTGATGGATCAAACTCGGATCTGTTGACTGGGTGTGAGTGTTTGATTGGTTCTGATGCTCCGTCCATCACCACCCCCTTTTGTACCGCTTTGTTCACCATAAGTTGGCAGGGTATGCTCAGACGTGAGTCCCTTGCTCACTTTGCCACTGGATTCAAGCAAGCCTGGCTGAAGACGGCTGAAATGACAGAAACCGGTCCTAGGAAGCTTGTTTCCGGTACAGGGAAGGCATGGCTTGGCAGTTCGGGCTGGACTGTTCCCATGAGGCACAGGGTCAGACTGATTTGCATATGGCCATGTCTCAACTGGGGTGGCAGAGTGGGCTAAAGAATGGTGATGGATAAAACTCGGATCTGTTGACTGGGTGTGAGTGTTTGATTGGTTCTGATGCTCCGTCCATCACCACCCCCTTTTGTACTGCTTTGTTTGCCATAAGTTGGCAGGGTATGCTCAGACGTGAGTCCCTTCCTCACTTTGCCACTGGATTCAAGCAAGCCTGGCTGAAGATGGCTGAAATGCCAGAAACCGGTCCTAGGAAGATTGTTTCCGGTCCAGGGAAGGCATGGCCTGGCAGTTCGGGCTGGACTGTTCCCATGAGGCACAGGGTCAGACTGATTTGCATATGGCCATGTCTGAACTGGGGTGGCAGAGTGGGCTAAAGCACAGTGATGGATCAAACTCGGATCTGTTGACCGGGTGTGAGTGTTTGATTGGTTCTGATGCTCCGTTCATCACCACCCCCTTTTGTACTGCTTTGTTCGCCATAAGTTGGCAGGGTATGCTCAGACGTGAGTACCTTGCTCACTTTGCCACTGGATTCAAGCAAGCCTGGCTGAAGACAGCTGAAATGCCAGAAACCGGTCCTAGGAAGCTTGTTTCCGGTCCAGGAACGGCATGGCTTGGCAGTTCGGGCTGGACTGTTCCCATGAGGCACACGGTCAGACTGATTTGCATATGGCCATGTCTGAACTGGGGTAGCAGAGTGGGCTAAAGAACGGTGATGGATCAAACTCGGATCTGTTGACTGGGTTTGAGTGTTTGATTGTTTCTGATGTTCCGTTCATCACCACCCCCTTTTGTACTGCTTTGTTCGCCATGAGTTGGCAGGGTATGCTCAGACGTGAGTCCCTTGCTCACTTTGCCACTGGATTCAAGCAAGCCTGGCTGAAGACGGCTGAAATGCCAGAAACCGGTCCTGGGAAGCTTGTTTCCGGTCCAGGGAAGGTATGGCTTGGCAGTTCGGGCTGGACTGCTCCCATGAGGCACAGGGTCAGACTGATTTGCATATGGCCATGTCTGAACTGGGGTGGCAGAGTGGGTTAAATAACGGTGATGGATCAAACTTGGATCTGTTGACAGGGTGTGAGTGTTTGATTGGTTCTGATGCTCCGTCCATCACCACCCCCTTTTATACCGCTTTGTTCGCCATAAGTTGGCAGAGTATGCTCAGACGTGAGTCTCTTGCTCACTTTGCCACTGGATTCAAGCAAGCCGGTCTGAAGACGGCTGAAATGCCAGAAACCGGTCTTAGGAAGCTTGTTTCTGGTCCAGGGAAGTTATGGCTTGGCAGTTCGGGCTGGACTGTTCCCATGAGGCACAGGATCAGACTGATTTGCATATGGCCAGGTCTGAACTGGGGTGGCAGAGTGGGCTAAAGAACGGTGATGGATCAAACTCGGATCTGTTGACTGGGTGTGAGTGTTTGATTGGTTCTGATGCTCCGTCCATCACCACCCCCTTTTGTACTGCTTTGTTCGCCATAAGTTGGCAGGGTATGCTCAGACGTGAGTCCCTTGCTCACTTTGCCACTGGATTCAAGCAAGCCTGGCTGAAGACGGCTGAAATGCCAGAAACCAGTCCTAGGTAACGTGTTTCCTGTCCAGGGAAGGAATTGCTTGGCAATTCGGGCTGGACTGTTCCCATGAGGCACAGGGTCAGACTGATTTTCATATGGCCATGTCTGAACTGGGGTGGCAGAGTGGGCTAAAGAACGGTGATGGATCAAAGTCGGATCTGTTGACTGGGTGTGAGTGTTTGATTGGTTCTGATGCTCCGTCCATCACCACCCCCTTTTGTACTGCTTTGTTCGCCATAAGTTGGCAGGGTATGCTCACACGTGAGTCCCTTGCTCACTTTGCCAATGGATTCAACCAAGCCTGGCTGAAGACGGCTGAAATGCCAGAAACCGGTCCTAGGAAGCTTGTTTCCGGTCCACGGAAGGCATGGCTTGGCAGTTTGGGCTGGACTGTTCCCATGAGGCACAGGGTCAGACTGATTTTCATATGGCCATGTCTGAACTGGGGTGGCAGAGTGGGCTAAAGCACGGTGATGGATCAAACTCGGATCTGTTGACTGGGTGTGAGTGTTTGATTGGTTCTGATGCTCCGTCCATCACCACCCCCTTTTGTACTGCTTTGTTTGCCATAAGTTGGCAGGGTATGCTCAGACGTGAGTCCCTTGCTCACTTTGCCACTGGATTCAAGCAAGCCTGGCTGAAGATGGCTGAAATGCCAGAAACCAGTCCTAGAAAACGTGTTTCCTGTCCAGGGAAGGCATTGCTTGGCAATTCGGGCTGGACTGTTCCCATGAGGCACAGGGTCAGACTGATTTTCATATGGCCATGTCTGAAATGGGGTGGCAGAGTGGGCTAAAGAACGGTGATGGATCAAAGTCGGATCTGTTGACTGGGTGTGAGTGTTTGATTGGTTCTGATGCTCCGTCCATCACCACCCCCTTTTGTACCGCTTTGTTCGCCATAAGTTGGCAGGGTATGCTCAGACGTGAGTCCCTTGCTCACTTTGCCACCGGATTCAAGCAAGCCTGGCTGAAGACGGCTGAAATGCCAGAAACCCGTCCTAGGAAACTTGTTTCCTGTCCAGGGAAGGCATGGCTTGGCAATTCGGGCTGGACTGTTCCCATGAAGCACAGGGTCAGACTGATTTTCATATGGCCATGTCTGAACTGGGGTGGCAGAGTGGGCTAAAGAATGGTGATGAATCAAACTCGGATCTGTTGACTGGGTGTGAGTGATTGATTGGTTCTGATGCTCCGACCATCACCACCCCCTTTTGGACCGCTTTGTTCGCCATAAGTTGGCAGGGTATGCTCAGACGTGAGTCCCTTGCTCACTTTGCCACTGGATTCAAGCAAGCCTGGCTGAAGACGGCTGAAATGCCAGAAACCGGTCCTAGGAAGCTTGTTTCCGGTCCAGGGAAGGCATGGCTTGGCAGTTCGGGCTGGACTGTTCCCATGAGGCACAGGGTCAGACTGATTTGCATGTCTGAACTGGGGTGGCAGCGTGGGCTAAAGAACGGTGATGGATCAAACTCGGATCTGTTGACTGGGTGTGAGTGTTTGAATGGTTCTGATGCTCCGTCCATCACCACCCCCTTTTGTACCGCTTTGTTCGCCATAAGTTGGCAGGGTATGCTCAGACGTGAGTCCCTTGCTCACTTTGCCACTGGATTCAAGCAAGCCGGGCTGAAGACGGCTGAAATGCCAGAAACCGGTCCTAGGAAGCTTGTTTCCGGTCCAGGGAAGGCATGGCTTGGCAGTTCGGGCTGGACTGTTCCCATGAGGCATAGGGTCAGACTGATTTGCATATGGCCATGTCTGAAATGGGGTGGCAGAGTGGGCTAAAGAACGGTGATGGATCAAATTCGGATCTGTTGACTGGGTGTGAGTGTTTGATTGGTTCTGATGCTCCGTCCATCACCACCCCCTTTTGTAACGCTTTGTTCGCCATAAGTTGTTAGGGTATGCTCAGACGTGAGTCCCTTGCTCACTTTGCCACTGGATTCAAGCAAGCCTGGCTGAAGACGGCTGAAATGCCAGAAACCGGTCCTAGGAAGCTTGTTTCCGGTCCAGGGAAGGCATGGCTTGGCAGTTCGGGCTGGACTGTTCCCATGAGGCACAGGGTCAGACTGATTTGCATTTGTCCATGTCTTAACTGGGGTGGCAGAGTGGGCTAAAGAACGGTGATGGATCAAACTCGGATCTGTTGACAGGGTGTGAGTGTTTGATTGGTTCTGATGCTCCGTCCATCACCACACCCTTTTGTACCGCTTTGTTCGCCATAAGTTGGCAGGGTATGCTCAGACGTGAGTCCCTTGCTCACTTTGCCACTGGATTCAAGCAAGCCTGGCTGAAGACGGCTGAAATGCCAGAAACCGGTCCTAGGAAGCTTGTTTCCGGTCCACGGAAGGCATGGCTTGGCAGTTCGGGCTGGACTGTTCCCATGAGGCACAGGGTCAGACTGATTTTCATATGGCCGTGTCTGAACTGGGGTGGCAGAGTGGGCTAAAGCACGGTGATGGATCAAACTCGGATCTGTTGACTGGGTGTGAGAGTTTGATTGGTTCTGATGCTCCGTCCATCACCACCCACTTTTGTACCGCTTTGTTCGCCATAAGTTGGCAGGATATGCTCACACGTGAGTCCCTTGCTCACTTTGCCACTGGATTCAAGCAAGCCTGGCTGAAGACGGCTGAAATGCCAGAAACCATTCCTAGGAAACGTGTTTCCTGTCCAGGGAAGGCATTGCATGGCAATTCGGGCTGGACTGTTCCCATGAGGCACAGGGTCAGACTGATTTTCATATGGCCATGTCTGAACTGGGGTGGCAGAGTGGGCTAAAGAACGGTGATGGATCAAAGTCGGATCTGTTGACTGGGTGTGAGTGTTTGATTGGTTCTGATGCTCAGTCCATCACCACCCCCTTTTGTACCGCTTTGTTCGCCATAAGTTGGCAGGATATGCTCACATGTGAGTCCCTTGCTCACTTTGTCACTGGATTCAAGCAAGCCTGGCTGAAGACGGCTGAAATGCCAGAAACCGGTCCTAGAAAGCTTGTTTCCAGTCCAGGGAAGGCATGGCTTGGCAGTTCGGGCTGGACTGTTCCCATGAGGCACAGGGTCAGACTGATTTGCATATGGCCTTGTCTGAACTGGGGTGGCAGAGTGGGCTAAAGAACGGTGATGGATCAAACTCGCATCTGTTGACTGGGTGTGAGTGTTTGATTGGTTCAGATGCTCCGTCCATCACCACCCCCTTTTGTACCGCTTTGTTCGCCATAAGTTGGCAGGGTATGCTCAGACGTGAGTCCCTTGCTCACTTTGCCACTGGATTCAAGCAAGCCTGGCTGAAGACGGCTAAAATGCCAGAAACCGGTCCTAGGAAGCTTGTTTCTGGTCCAGGGAAGGCATGGCTTGGCAGTTCATGCTGGACTGTTCCCATGAGGCACAGGGTCAGACTGATTTGCATATGGCCATGTCTGAAATGGGGTGGCAGAGTGGGCTAAAGAACGGTGATGGATCAAACTCGGATCTGTTGACTGGGTGTGTGTGTTTGATTGGTTCTGATGCTCCGTCCATCACCACCCCCTTTTGTACCGCTTTATTCGCCATAAGTTGGCAAGGTATGCTCAGACGTGAGTCCCTTGCTCACTTTGCCACTGGATTCAAGCACGCCTGGCTGAAGACGGCTGAAATGCTAGAAACCGGTCCTAGGAAGCTTGTTTCCGGTCCAGGGAAGGCATGGCTTGGCAGTTCGGGCTGGACTGCTCCCATGAGGCACAGGGTCAGACTGATTTGCATATGGCCATGTCTGAACTGGGGTGGCAGAGTGGGCTAAAGAACGGTGATGGATCAAACACGTATCTGTTGATTGGGTGTGAGTGTTTGATTGGTTCTGATGCTCCGTCCATCACCACCCCCTTTTGTACCGCTTTGTTCACCATAAGTTGGCAGGGTATGCTCAGACGTGAGTCCCTTGCTCACTTTGCCACTGGATTCAAGCAAGCCTGGCTGAAGACGGCTGAAATGACAGAAACCGGTCCTAGGAAGCTTGTTTCCGGTACAGGGAAGGCATGGCTTGGCAGTTCGGGCTGGACTGTTCCCATGAGGCACAGGGTCAGACTGATTTGCATATGGCCATGTCTCAACTGGGGTGGCAGAGTGGGCTAAAGAATGGTGATGGATCAAACTCGGATCTGTTGACTGGGTGTGAGTGTTTGATTGGTTCTGATGCTCCGTCCATCACCACCCCCTTTTGTACTGCTTTGTTCGCCATAAGTTGGCAGGGTATGCTCAGACGTGAGTCCCTTCCTCACTTTGCCACTGGATTCAAGCAAGCCTGGCTGAAGATGGCTGAAATGCCAGAAACCGGTCCTAGGAAGCTTGTTTCCGGTCCAGGGAAGGCATGGCATGGCAGTTCGGGCTGGACTGTTCCCATGAGGCACAGGGTCAGACTGATTTGCATATGGCCATGTCTGAACTGGGGTGGCAGAGTGGGCTAAAGAACGGTGATGGATCAAACTCGGATCTGTTGACAGGGTGTGAGTGTTTGATTGGTTCTGATGCTCCATCCATCACCACCCCCTTTTATACCGCTTTGTTCGCCATAAGTTGGCAGGGTATGCTCAGACTTGAGTCCCTTGCTCACTGGATTCAAGCAAGCCGGGCTGAAGACGGCTGAAATGCCAGAAACCGGTCCTAGGAAGCTTGTTTCTGGTCCAGGGAAGGCATGGCTTGGCAGTTCGGGCTGGACTGTTCCCATGAGGCACAGGATCAGACTGATTTGCATATGGCCAGGTCTGAACTGGGGTGGCAGAGTGGGCTAAAGAACAGTGATGGATCAAACTCGGATCTGTTGACTGGGTGGGAGTGTTTGATTGGTTCTGATGCTCCGTCCATCACCACCCCCTTTTGTATCGCTTTGTTCACCATAAGTTGGCAGGGTATGCTCAGACGTGAGTCCCTTGCTCACTTTGCCACTGGATTTAAGCAAGCCTGGCTGAAGACGGCTGAAATGACAGAAACCGGTCCTAGGAAGCTTGTTTCCAGTACAGGGAAGGCATGGCTTGACAGTTCGGGCTGGACTGTTCCCATGAGGCACAGGGTCAGACTGATTTGCATATGGCCATGTCTGAACTGGGGTGGCAGAGTGGGCTAAAGAACGGTGATGGATCAAACTCGGATCTGTTGACTGGGTGTGAGTGTTTGATTGGTTCTGATGCTCCGTCCATCACCACCCCCTTTTGTACTGCTTTGTTCGCCATAAGTTGGCAGGGTATGCTCAGACGTGAGTCCCTTGCTCACTTTGCCACTGGATTTAAGCAAGCCTGGCTGAAGATGGCTGAAATGCCAGAAACCGGTCCTAGGAAGCTTGTTTCCGGTCCAGGGAAGGCATGGCTTGGCAGTTCGGGCTGGACTGTTCCCATGAGGCACAGGGTCAGACTGATTTGCATATGGCCATGTCTGAACTGGGGTGGCAGAGTGGGCTAAAGAATGGTGATGGATCAAACTCGGATCTGTTGACTGGGTGTGAGTGTTAGATTGGTTCTGATGCTCCGTCCATCACCACCCCCTTTTGTACCGCTTTGTTTGCCATAAGTTGGCAGGGTATGCTCAGACGTGAGTCTCTTGCTCACTTTGCCACTGGATTCAAGCAAGCCGGTCTGAAGGCGGCTGAAATGCCAGAAACCGGTCTTAGGAAGCTTGTTTCTGGTCCAGGGAAGTTATGGCTTGGCAGTTCGGGCTGGACTGTTCCCATGAGGCACAGGATCAGACTGATTTGCATATGGCCAGGTCTGAACTGGGGTGGCAGAGTGGGCTAAAGAACGGTGATGGATCAAACTCGGATCTGTTGACTGGGTGTGAGTGTTTGATTGGTTCTGATGCTCCGTCCATCACCACCCCCTTTTGTACCGCTTTGTTCACCATAAGTTGGCATGGTATGCTCAGACGTGAGTCCCTTGCTCACTTTGCCACTGGATTTAAGCAAGCCTGGCTGAAGACGGCTGAAATGACAGAAACCGGTCCTAGGAAGCTTGTTTCTGGTACAGGGAAGGCATGGCTTGGCAGTTCGGGCTGGACTGTTCCCATGAGGCACAGGGTCAGACTGATTTGCATATGGCCATGTCTGAACTGGGGTGGCAGAGTGGGCTAAAGAATGGTGATGGATCAAACTCGGATCTGTTGACTGGGTGTGAGTGTTTGATTGGTTCTGATGCTCCGTCCATCACCACCCCCTTTTGTACTGCTTTGTTCGCCATAAGTTGGCAGGGTATGCTCAGACGTGAGTTCCTTGCTCACTTTGCCACTGGATTCAAGCAAGCCTGGCTGAAGACGGCTGAAATGCCAGAAACCAGTCCTAGGTAACGTGTTTCCTGTCCAGGGAAGGCATTGCTTGGCAATTCGGGCTGGACTGTTCCCATGAGGCACAGGGTCAGACTGATTTTCATATGGCCATGTCTGAACTGGGATGGCAGAGTGGGCTAAAGAACGGTGATGGATCAAAGTCGGATCTGTTGACTGGGTGTGAGTGTTAGATTGGTTCTGATGCTCCGTCCATCACCACCCCCTTTTGTACCGCTTTGTTTGCCATAAGTTGGCAGGGTATGCTCAGACGTGAGTCTCTTGCTCACTTTGCCACTGGATTCAAGCAAGCCGGTCTGAAGGCGGCTGAAATGCCAGAAACCGGTCTTAGGAAGCTTGTTTCTGGTCCAGGGAAGTTATGGCTTGGCAGTTCGGGCTGGACTGTTCCCATGAGGCACAGGATCAGACTGATTTGCATATGGCCAGGTCTGAACTGGGGTGGCAGAGTGGGCTAAAGAACGGTGATGGATCAAACTCGGATCTGTTGACTGGGTGTGAGTGTTTGATTGGTTCTGATGCTCCGTCCATCACCACCCCCTTTTGTACCGCTTTGTTCACCATAAGTTGGCATGGTATGCTCAGACGTGAGTCCCTTGCTCACTTTGCCACTGGATTTAAGCAAGCCTGGCTGAAGACGGCTGAAATGACAGAAACCGGTCCTAGGAAGCTTGTTTCTGGTACAGGGAAGGCATGGCTTGGCAGTTCGGGCTGGACTGTTCCCATGAGGCACAGGGTCAGACTGATTTGCATATGGCCATGTCTGAACTGGGGTGGCAGAGTGGGCTAAAGAATGGTGATGGATCAAACTCGGATCTGTTGACTGGGTGTGAGTGTTTGATTGGTTCTGATGCTCCGTCCATCACCACCCCCTTTTGTACTGCTTTGTTCGCCATAAGTTGGCAGGGTATGCTCAGACGTGAGTTCCTTGCTCACTTTGCCACTGGATTCAAGCAAGCCTGGCTGAAGACGGCTGAAATGCCAGAAACCAGTCCTAGGTAACGTGTTTCCTGTCCAGGGAAGGCATTGCTTGGCAATTCGGGCTGGACTGTTCCCATGAGGCACAGGGTCAGACTGATTTTCATATGGCCATGTCTGAACTGGGATGGCAGAGTGGGCTAAAGAACGGTGATGGATCAAAGTCGGATCTGTTGACTGGGTGTGAGTGTTTGATTGGTTCTGATGCTCCGTCCATCACCACCCCCTTTTGTACTGCTTTGTTTGCTATAAGTTGGCAGGGTATGCTCACACGTGAGTCCCTTGCTCACTTTGCCAATGGATTCAACCAAGGCTGGCTGAAGACGGCTGAAATGCCAGAAACCGGTCCTAGGAAGCTTGTTTCCGGTCCAGGGAAGGTATGGCTTGGCAGTTCGGGCTGGACTGTTCCCATGAGGCACAGGGTCAGACTGATTTGCATATGGCCATGTCTGAACTGGGGTGGCAGAGTGGGCTAAAGAACGGTGATGGATCAAACTCGGATCTGTTAATAGGGTGTGAGTGTTTGATTGGTTCTGATGCTCCGTCCATCACCACCCCCTTTTGTATCGCTTTGTTCACCATAAGTTGGCAGGGTATGCTCAGACGTGAGTCCCTTGCTCACTTTGCCACTGGATTTAAGCAAGCCTGGCTGAAGACGGCTGAAATGACAGAAACCGGTCCTAGGAAGCTTGTTTCTGGTACAGGGAAGGCATGGCTTGGCAGTTCGGGCTGGACTGTTCCCATGAGGCACAGGGTCAGACTGATTTGCATATGGCCATGTCTGAAATGGGGTGGCAGAGTGGGCTAAAGAATGGTGATAGATCAAACTCGGATCTGTTGACTGGCTGTGAGTGTTTGATTGATTCTGATGCTCCGTCCATCACCACCCCCTTTTGTACTGCTTTGTTTGCCATAAGTTGGCAGGGTATGCTCAGACGTGAGTCCCTTGCTCACTTTGCCACTGGATTCAAGCAAGCCTGGCTGAAGACGGCTGAAATGCCAGAAACCGGTCCTAGGAAGCTTGTTTCCGGTCCAGGGAAGGCATGGCTTGGCAGTTCGGGCTGGACTGTTCCCATGAGGCACAGGGTCAGACTGATTTGCATATGGCCATGTCTTAACTGGGGTGGCAGAGTGGGCTAAAGAACGGTGATGGATCAAACTCAGATCTGTTGACAGTGTGTGAGTGTTTTATTGGTTCTGATGCTCCGTCCATCACCACACCCTTTTGTACCGCTTTGTTTGCCATAAGTTGGCAGGGTATGCTCAGACTTGAGTCCCTTGCTCACTTTGCCACTGGATTCAAGCAAGCCTGGCTGAAGACGGCTGAAATGCCAGAAACCGGTCCTGGGAAGCTTTTTTCCGGTCCAGGGAAGGCATGGCTTGGCAGTTCGGGCTGGACTGTTCCCATGAGGCACAGGGTCAGACTGATTTGAATATGGCCATGTCTGAACTGGGGTGGCAGAGTGGGCTAAAGAACGGTGATGGATCAAACTCGGATCTGTTGACAGGGTGTGAGTGTTTGATTGGTTCTGATGCTCCGTCCATCACCACCCCCTTTTATACCGCTTTGTTCGCCATAAGTTGGCAGGGTATGCTCAGACTTGAGTCCCTTGCTCACTGGATTCAAGCAAGCCGGGCTGAAGACGGCTGAAATCCCAGAAACCGGTCCTAGGAAGCTTGTTTCTGGTCCAGGGAAGGCATGGCTTGGCAGTTCGGGCTGGACTGTTCCCATGAGGCACAGGATCAGACTGATTTGCATATGGCCAGGTCTGAACTGGGGTGGCAGAGTGGGCTAAAGAACGGTGATGGATCAAACTCGGATCTGTTGACTGGGTGGGAGTGTTTGATTGGTTCTGATGCTCCGTCCATCACCACCCCCTTTTGTACCGCTTTGTTCACCATAAGTTGGCAGGGTATGCTCAGACGTGAGTCCCTTGCTCACTTTGCCACTGGATTTAAGCAAGCCTGGCTGAAGACGGCTGAAATGACAGAAACCGGTCCTAGGAAGCTTGTTTCCGGTCCAGGGAAGGTATGGCTTTGCAGTTCGGGCTGGACTGCTCCCATGAGGCACAGGGTCAGACTGATTTGCATATGGCCATGTCTGAACTGGGGTGGCAGAGTGGGCTAAATAACGGTGATGGATCAAACTTGGATCTGTTGACAGGGTGTGAGTGTTTGATTGGTTCTGATGCTCCGTCCATCACCACCCCCTTTTATACCGCTTTGTTCGCCATGAGTTGGCAGGGTATGCTCAGACGTGAGTCTCTTGCTCACTTTGCCACTGGATTCAAGCAAGCCGGTCTGAAGACGGCTGAAATGCCAGAAACCGGTCTTAGGAAGCTTGTTTCTGGTCCAGGGAAGTTATGGCTTGGCAGTTCGGGCTGGACTGTTCCCATGAGGCACAGGATCAGACTGATTTGCATATGGCCAGGTCTGAACTGGGGTGGCAGAGTGGGCTAAAGAACGGTGATGGATCAAACTCGGATCTGTTGACTGGGTGTGAGTGTTTGATTGGTTCTGATGCTCCGTCCATCACCAACCCCTTTTGTACCGCTTTGTTCACCATAAGTTGGCAGGGTATGCTCAGACGTGAGTCCCTTGCTCACTTTGCCACTGGATTTAAGCAAGCCTGGCTGAAGACGGCTGAAATGACAGAAACCGGTCCTAGGAAGCTTGTTTCTGGTACAGGGAAGGCATGGCTTGGCAGTTCGGGCTGGACTGTTCCCATGAGGCACAGGGTCAGACTGATTTGCATATGGCCATCTCTGAACTGGGGTGGCAGAGTGGGCTAAAGAATGATGATGGATCAAACTCGGATCTGTTGACTGGGTGTGAGTGTTTGATTGGTTCTGATGCTCCGTCCATCACCACCCCCTTTTGTACTGCTTTGTTCGCCATAAGTTGGCAGGGTATGCTCAGACGTGAGTCCCTTGCTCACTTTGCCACTGGATTCAAGCAAGCCTGGCTGAAGACGGCTGAAATGCCAGAAACCAGTCCTAGGTAACGTGTTTCCTGTCCAGGGAAGGAATTGCTTGGCAATTCGGGCTGGACTGTTCCCATGAGGCACAGGGTCAGACTGATTTTCATATGGCCATGTCTGAACTGGGGTGGCAGAGTGGGCTAAAGAACGGTGATGGATCAAAGTCGGATCTGTTGACTGGGTGTGAGTGTTTGATTGGTTCTGATGCTCCGTCCATCACCACCCCCTTTTGTACTGCTTTGTTCGCCATAAGTTGGCAGGGTATGCTCACACGTGAGTCCCTTGCTCACTTTGCCAATGGATTCAACCAAGCCTGGCTGAAGACGGCTGAAATGCCAGAAACCGGTCCTAGGAAGCTTGTTTCCGGTCCACGGAAGGCATGGCTTGGCAGTTCGGGCTGGACTGTTCCCATGAGGCACAGGGTCAGACTGATTTTCATATGGCCATGTCTGAACTGGGGTAGCAGAGTGGGCTAAAGCACGGTGATGGATCAAACTCGGATCTGTTGACTGGGTTTGAGTGTTTGATTGGTTCTGATGCTCCGTCCATCACCACCCCCTTTTGTACTGCTTTGTTTGCCATAAGTTGGCAGGGTATGCTCAGACGTGAGTCCCTTGCTCACTTTGCCACTGGATTCAAGCAAGCCTGGCTGAAGATGGCTGAAATGCCAGAAACCAGTCCTAGAAAACGTGTTTCATGTCCAGGGAAGGCATTGCTTGGCAATTCGGGCTGGACTGTTCCCATGAGGCACAGGGTCAGACTGATTTTCATATGGCCATGTCTGAAATGGGGTGGCAGAGTGGGCTAAAGAACGGTGATGGATCAAAGTCGGATCTGTTGACTGGGTGTGAGTGTTTGATTGGTTCTGATGCTCCGTCCATCACCACCCCCTTTTGTACCGCTTTGTTAGCCATAAGTTGGCAGGGTATGCTCAGACGTGAGTCCCTTGCTCACTTTGCCACTGGATTCAAGCAAGCCTGGCTGAAGACGGCTGAAATGCCAGAAACCCGTCCTAGGAAACTTGTTTCCTGTCCAGGGAAGGCATGGCTTGGCAATTCGGGCTGGACTGTTCCCATGAAGCACAGGGTCAGACTGATTTTCATATGGCCATGTCAGAACTGGGGTGGCAGAGTGGGCTAAAGAATGGTGATGAATCAAACTCGGATCTGTTGACTGGGTGTGAGTGTTTGATTGGTTCTGATGCTCCGACCATCACCACCCCCTTTTGGACCGCTTTGTTCGCCATAAGTTGGCAGGGTATGCTCAGACGTGAGTCCCTTGCTCACTTTGCCACTGGATTCAAGCAAGCCTGGCTGAAGACGGCTGAAATGCCAGAAACCGGTCCTAGGAAGCTTGTTTCCGGTCCAGGGAAGGCATGGCTTGGCAGTTCGGGCTGGACTGTTCCCATGAGGCACAGGGTCAGACTGATTTGCATGTCTGAACTGGGGTGGCAGCGTGGGCTAAAGAACGGTGATGGATCAAACTCGGATCTGTTGACTGGGTGTGAGTGTTTGAATGGTTCTGATGCTCCGTCCATCACCACCCCCTTTTGTACCGCTTTGTTCGCCATAAGTTGGCAGGGTATGCTCAGACGTGAGTCCCTTGCTCACTTTGCTACTGGATTCAAGCAAGCCTGGCTGAAGACGGCTGAAATGCCAGAAACCGGTCCTAGGAAGCTTGTTTCCGGTCCAGGGAAGGCATGGCTTGGCAGTTCTGGCTGGACTGTTCCCATGAGGCATAGGGTCAGACTGATTTGCATATGGCCATGTCTGAAATGGGGTGGCAGAGTGGGCTAAAGAACGGTGATGGATCAAATTCGGATCTGTTGACTGGGTGTGAGTGTTTGATTGGTTCTGATGCTCCGTCCATCACCACCCCCTTTTGTAACGCTTTGTTCGCCATAAGTTGGCAGGGTATGCTCAGACGTGAGTCCCTTGCTCACTTTGCCACTGGATTCAAGCAAGCCTGGCTGAAGACGGCTGAAATGCCAGAAACCGGTCCTAGGAAGCTTGTTTCCGGTCCAGGGAAGGCATGGCTTGGCAGTTCGGGCTGGACTGTTCCCATGAGGCACAGGGTCAGACTGATTTGCATTTGTCCATGTCTTAACTGGGGTGGCAGAGTGGGCTAAAGAACGGTGATGGATCAAACTCGGATCTGTTGACAGGGTGTGAGTGTTTGATTGGTTCTGATGCTCCGTCCATCACCACACCCTTTTGTACCGCTTTGTTCGCCATAAGTTGGCAGGGTATGCTCAGACGTGAGTCCCTTGCTCACTTTGCCACTGGATTCAAGCAAGCCTGGCTGAAGACGGCTGAAATGTCAGAAACCGGTCCTAGGAAGCTTGTTTCCGGTCCACGGAAGGCATGGCTTGGCAGTTCGGGCTGGACTGTTCCCATGAGGCACAGGGTCAGACTGATTTTCATATGGCCGTGTCTGAACTGGGGTGGCAGAGTGGGCTAAAGCACGGTGATGGATCAAACTCGGATCTGTTGACTGGGTGTGAGAGTTTGATTGGTTCTGATGCTCCGTCCATCACCACCCACTTTTGTACTGCTTTGTTCGCCATAAGTTGGCAGGGTATGCTCAGACGCGAGTCCCTTGCTCACTTTGCCACTGGATTCAAGCAAGCCTGGCTGAAGACGGCTGAAATGCCAGAAACCGGTCCTAGGAAGCTTGTTTCCGGTCCAGGGAAGGCATGGCTTGGCAGTTCGGGCTGGACTGTTCCCATGAGGCACAGGGTCAGACTGATTTGCATGTCTGAACTGGGGTGGCAGAGTGGGCTAAAGAACGGTGATGGATCAAACTCGGATCTGTTGACAGGGTGTGAGTGTTTGATTGGTTCTGATGCTCCGTCCATCACCACACCCTTTTGTACCGCTTTGTTCGCCATAAGTTGGCAGGGTATGCTCAGACGTGAGTCCCTTGCTCACTTTGCCACTGGATTCAAGCAAGCCTGGCTGAAGACGGCTGAAATGTCAGAAACCGGTCCTAGGAAGCTTGTTTCCGGTCCACGGAAGGCATGGCTTGGCAGTTCGGGCTGGACTGTTCCCATGAGGCACAGGGTCAGACTGATTTTCATATGGCCGTGTCTGAACTGGGGTGGCAGAGTGGGCTAAAGCACGGTGATGGATCAAACTCGGATCTGTTGACTGGGTGTGAGAGTTTGATTGGTTCTGATGCTCCGTCCATCACCACCCACTTTTGTACTGCTTTGTTCGCCATAAGTTGGCAGGGTATGCTCAGACGCGAGTCCCTTGCTCACTTTGCCACTGGATTCAAGCAAGCCTGGCTGAAGACGGCTGAAATGCCAGAAACCATTCCTAGGAAACGTGTTTCCTGTCCAGGGAAGGCATTGCATGGCAATTCGGGCTGGACTGTTCCCATGAGGCACAGGGTCAGACTGATTTTCATATGGCCATGTCTGAACTGGGGTGGCAGAGTGGGCTAAAGAACGGTGATGGATCAAAGTCGGATCTGTTGACTGGGTGTGAGTGTTTGATTGGTTCTGATGCTCAGTCCATCACCACCCCCTTTTGTACCGCTTTGTTCGCCATAAGTTGGCAGGATATGCTCACACGTGAGTCCCTTGCTCACTTTGCCACTGGATTCAAGCAAGCCTGGCTGAAGACGGCTGAAATGCCAGAAACCATTCCTAGGAAACGTGTTTCCTGTCCAGGGAAGGCATTGCATGGCAATTCGGGCTGGACTGTTCCCATGAGGCACAGGGTCAGACTGATTTTCATATGGCCATGTCTTAACTGGGGTGGCAGAGTGGGCTAAAGAACGGTGATGGATCAAAGTCGGATCTGTTGACTGGGTGTGAGTGTTTGATTGGTTCTGATGCTCCGTCCATCACCACCTCCTTTTGTACTGCTTTGTTCGCCATAAGTTGGCAGGGTATGCTCACACGTGAGTCCCTTGCTCACTTTGCCAATGGATTCAACCAAGGCTGGCTGAAGACGGCTGAAATGCTAGAAACCGGTCCTAGGAAGCTTGTTTCCGGTCCAGGGAAGGTATGGCTTGGCATTTCGGGCTGGACTGTTCCCATGAGGCACAGGGTCAGACTGATTTGCATATGGCCATGTCTGAACTGGGGTGGCAGAGTGGGCTAAAGAACGGTGATGGATCAAACTCGGATCTGTTGACAGGGTGTGAGTGTTTGATTGGTTCTGATGCTCCGTCCATCACCACCCCCTTTTGTACCGCTTTGTTCACCATAAGTTGGCAGGGTATGCTCAGACGTGAGTCCCTTGCTCACTTTGCCACTGGATTTAAGCAAGCCTGGCTGAAGACGGCTGAAATGACAGAAACCGGTCCTAGGAAGCTTGTTTCTGGTACAGGTAAGGCATGGCTTGGCAGTTCGGGCTGGACTGTTCCCATGAGGCACAGGGTCAGACTGATTTGCATATGGCCATGTCTGAAATGGGGTGGCAGAGTGGGCTAAAGAACGGTGATGGATCAAACTCGGATCTGTTGACTGGGTGTGAGTGTTTGATTGATTCTGATGCTCCGTCCATCACCACCCCCTTTTGTACCGCTTTGATTGCCATAAGTTGGCAGGGTATGCTCAGACGTGAGTCCCTTGCTCACTTTGCCACTGGATTCAAGCAAGCCTGGCTGAAGACGGCTGAAATGCCAGAAACCGGTCCTAGGAAGCTTGTTTCCGGTCCAGGGAAGGCATGGCTTGGCAGTTCGGGCTGGACTGTTCCCATGAGGCACAGGGTCAGACTGATTTGCATATGGCCATGTCTTAACTGGGGTGGCAGAGTGGGCTAAAGAACGGTGATGGATCAAACTCGGATCTGTTGACAGGGTGTGAGTGTTTTATTGGTTCTGATGCTCCGTCCATCACCACACCCTTTTGTACCGCTTTGTTCGCCATAAGTTGGCAGGGTATGCTCAGACTTGAGTCCCTTGCTCACTTTGCCACTGGATTCAAGCAAGCCTGGCTGAAGACGGCTGAAATGCCAGAAACCGGTCCTGGAAGCTTTTTTCCGGTCCAGGGAAGGCATGGCTTGGCAGTTCGGGCTGGACTGTTCCCATGAGGCACAGGGTCAGACTGATTTGCATATGGCCATGTCTGAACTGGGGTGGCAGAGTGGGTTAAAGAACGGTGATGGATCAAACTCGGATCTGTTGACAGGGTGTGAGTGTTTGATTGGTTCTGATGCTCCATCCATCACCACCCCCTTTTATACCGCTTTGTTCGCCATAAGTTGGCAGGGTATGCTCAGACTTGAGTCCCTTGCTCACTGGATTCAAGCAAGCCGGGCTGAAGACGGCTGAAATGCCAGAAACCGGTCCTAGGAAGCTTGTTTCTGGTCCAGGGAAGGCATGGCTTGGCAGTTCGGGCTGGACTGTTCCCATGAGGCACAGGATCAGACTGATTTGCATATGGCCAGGTCTGAACTGGGGTGGCAGAGTGGGCTAAAGAACAGTGATGGATCAAACTCGGATCTGTTGACTGGGTGGGAGTGTTTGATTGGTTCTGATGCTCCGTCCATCACCACCCCCTTTTGTATCGCTTTGTTCACCATAAGTTGGCAGGGTATGCTCAGACGTGAGTCCCTTGCTCACTTTGCCACTGGATTTAAGCAAGCCTGGCTGAAGACGGCTGAAATGACAGAAACCGGTCCTAGGAAGCTTGTTTCTGGTACAGGGAAGGCATGGCTTGGCAGTTCGGGCTGGACTGTTCCCATGAGGCACAGGGTCAGACTGATTTGCATATGGCCATGTCTGAACTGGGGTGGCAGAGTGGGCTAAAGAATGGTGATGGATCAAACTCGGATCTGTTGACTGGGTGTGAGTGTTTGATTGGTTCTGATGCTCCGTCCATCACCACCCCCTTTTGTACTGCTTTGTTCGCCATAAGTTGGCAGGGTATGCTCAGACGTGAGTTCCTTGCTCACTTTGCCACTGGATTCAAGCAAGCCTGGCTGAAGACGGCTGAAATGCCAGAAACCAGTCCTAGGTAACGTGTTTCCTGTCCAGGGAAGGCATTGCTTGGCAATTCGGGCTGGACTGTTCCCATGAGGCACAGGGTCAGACTGATTTTCATATGGCCATGTCTGAACTGGGATGGCAGAGTGGGCTAAAGAACGGTGATGGATCAAAGTCGGATCTGTTGACTGGGTGTGAGTGTTTGATTGGTTCTGATGCTCCGTCCATCACCACCCCCTTTTGTACTGCTTTGTTTGCTATAAGTTGGCAGGGTATGCTCACACGTGAGTCCCTTGCTCACTTTGCCAATGGATTCAACCAAGGCTGGCTGAAGACGGCTGAAATGCCAGAAACCGGTCCTAGGAAGCTTGTTTCCGGTCCAGGGAAGGTATGGCTTGGCAGTTCGGGCTGGACCGTTCCCATGAGGCACAGGGTCAGACTGATTTGCATATGGCCATGTCTGAACTGGGGTGGCAGAGTGGGCTAAAGAACGGTGATGGATCAAACTCGGATCTGTTAATAGGGTGTGAGTGTTTGATTGGTTCTGATGCTCCGTCCATCACCACCCCCTTTTGTATCGCTTTGTTCACCATAAGTTGGCAGGGTATGCTCATACGTGAGTCCCTTGCTCACTTTGCCACTGGATTTAAGCAAGCCTGGCTGAAGACGGCTGAAATGACAGAAACCGGTCCTAGGAAGCTTGTTTCTGGTACAGGGAAGGCATGGCTTGGCAGTTCGGGCTGGACTGTTCCCATGAGGCACAGGGTCAGACTGATTTGCATATGGCCATGTCTGAAATGGGGTGGCAGAGTGGGCTAAAGAACGGTGATAGATCAAACTCGGATCTGTTGACTGGCTGTGAGTGTTTGATTGATTCTGATGCTCCGTCCATCACCACCCCCTTTTGTACTGCTTTGTTTGCCATAAGTTGGCAGGGTATGCTCAGACGTGAGTCCCTTGCTCACTTTGCCACTGGATTCAAGCAAGCCTGGCTGAAGACGGCTGAAATGCCAGAAACCGGTCCTAGGAAGCTTGTTTCCGGTCCAGGGAAGGCATGGCTTGGCAGTTCGGGCTGGACTGTTCCCATGAGGCACAGGGTCAGACTGATTTGCATATGGCCATGTCTTAACTGGGGTGGCAGAGTGGGCTAAAGAACGGTGATGGATCAAACTCGGATCTGTTGACAGTGTGTAAGTGTTTTATTGGTTCTGATGCTCCGTCCATCACCACACCCTTTTGTACCGCTTTGTTTGCCATAAGTTGGCAGGGTATGCTCAGACTTGAGTCCCTTGCTCACTTTGCCACTGGATTCAAGCAAGCCTGGCTGAAGACGGCTGAAATGCCAGAAACCGGTCCTGGGAAGCTTTTTTCCGGTCCAGGGAAGGCATGGCTTGGCAGTTCGGGCTGGACTGTTCCCATGAGGCACAGGGTCAGACTGATTTGAATATGGCCATGTCTGAACTGGGGTGGCAGAGTGGGCTAAAGAACGGTGATGGATCAAACTCGGATCTGTTGACAGGGTGTGAGTGTTTGATTGGTTCTGATGCTCCGTCCATCACCACCCCCTTTTATACCGCTTTGTTCGCCATAAGTTGGCAGGGTATGCTCAGACTTGAGTCCCTTGCTCACTGGATTCAAGCAAGCCGGGCTGAAGACGGCTGAAATCCCAGAAACCGGTCCTAGGAAGCTTGTTTCTGGTCCAGGGAAGGCATGGCTTGGCAGTTCGGGCTGGACTGTTCCCATGAGGCACAGGATCAGACTGATTTGCATATGGCCAGGTCTGAACTGGGGTGGCAGAGTGGGCTAAAGAACGGTGATGGATCAAACTCGGATCTGTTGACTGGGTGGGAGTGTTTGATTGGTTCTGATGCTCCGTCTATCACCACCCCCTTTTGTACCGCTTTGTTCACCATAAGTTGGCAAGGTATGCTCAGACGTGAGTCCCTTGCTCACTTTGCCACTGGATTTAAGCAAGCCTGGCTGAAGACGGCTGAAATGACAGAAACCGGTCCTAGGAAGCTTGTTTCCAGTACAGGGAAGGCATGGCTTGACAGTTCGGGCTGGACTGTTCCCATGAGGCACAGGGTCAGACTGATTTGCATATGGCCATGTCTGAACTGGTGTGGCAGAGTGGGCTAAAGAATGGTGATGGATCAAACTCGGATCTGTTGACTGGGTGTGAGTGTTAGATTGGTTCTGGTGCTCCGTCCATCACCACCCCCTTTTGTACCGCTTTGTTCGCCATAAGTTGGCAGGGTATGCTCAGACGTGAGTCTCTTGCTCACTTTGCCACTGGATTCAAGCAAGCCGGTCTGAAGGCGGCTGAAATGCCAGAAACCGGTCTTAGGAAGCTTGTTTCTGGTCCAGGGAAGTTATGGCTTGGCAGTTCGGGCTGGACTGTTCCCATGAGGCACAGGATCAGACTGATTTGCATATGGCCAGGTCTGAACTGGGGTGGCAGAGTGGGCTAAAGAACGGTGATGGATCAAACTCGGATCTGTTGACTGGGTGTGAGTGTTTGATTGGTTCTGATGCTCCGTCCATCACCACCCCCTTTTGTACCGCTTTGTTCACCATAAGTTGGCATGGTATGCTCAGACGTGAGTCCCTTGCTCACTTTGCCACTGGATTTAAGCAAGCCTGGCTGAAGACGGCTGAAATGACAGAAACCGGTCCTAGGAAGCTTGTTTCTGGTACAGGGAAGGCATGGCTTGGCAGTTCGGGCTGGACTGTTCCCATGAGGCACAGGGTCAGACTGATTTGCATATGGCCATGTCTGAACTGGGGTGGCAGAGTGGGCTAAAGAATGGTGATGGATCAAACTCGGATCTGTTGACTGGGTGTGAGTGTTTGATTGGTTCTGATGCTCCGTCCATCACCACCCCCTTTTGTACTGCTTTGTTCGCCATAAGTTGGCAGGGTATGCTCAGACGTGAGTTCCTTGCTCACTTTGCCACTGGATTCAAGCAAGCCTGGCTGAAGACGGCTGAAATGCCAGAAACCAGTCCTAGGTAACGTGTTTCCTGTCCAGGGAAGGCATTGCTTGGCAATTCGGGCTGGACTGTTCCCATGAGGCACAGGGTCAGACTGATTTTCATATGGCCATGTCTGAACTGGGATGGCAGAGTGGGCTAAAGAACGGTGATGGATCAAAGTCGGATCTGTTGACTGGGTGTGAGTGTTTGATTGGTTCTGATGCTCCGTCCATCACCACCCCCTTTTGTACTGCTTTGTTTGCTATAAGTTGGCAGGGTATGCTCACACGTGAGTCCCTTGCTCACTTTGCCAATGGATTCAACCAAGGCTGGCTGAAGACGGCTGAAATGCCAGAAACCGGTCCTAGGAAGCTTGTTTCCGGTCCAGGGAAGGTATGGCTTGGCAGTTCGGGCTGGACCGTTCCCATGAGGCACAGGGTCAGACTGATTTGCATATGGCCATGTCTGAACTGGGGTGGCAGAGTGGGCTAAAGAACGGTGATGGATCAAACTCGGATCTGTTAATAGGGTGTGAGTGTTTGATTGGTTCTGATGCTCCGTCCATCACCACCCCCTTTTGTATCGCTTTGTTCACCATAAGTTGGCAGGGTATGCTCAGACGTGAGTCCCTTGCTCACTTTGCCACTGGATTTAAGCAAGCCTGGCTGAAGACGGCTGAAATGACAGAAACCGGTCCTAGGAAGCTTGTTTCTGGTACAGGGAAGGCATGGCTTGGCAGTTCGGGCTGGACTGTTCCCATGAGGCACAGGGTCAGACTGATTTGCATATGGCCATGTCTGAAATGGGGTGGCAGAGTGGGCTAAAGAACGGTGATAGATCAAACTCGGATCTGTTGACTGGCTGTGAGTGTTTGATTGATTCTGATGCTCCGTCCATCACCACCCCCTTTTGTACTGCTTTGTTTGCCATAAGTTGGCAGGGTATGCTCAGACGTGAGTCCCTTGCTCACTTTGCCACTGGATTCAAGCAAGCCTGGCTGAAGACGGCTGAAATGCCAGAAACCGGTCCTAGGAAGCTTGTTTCCGGTCCAGGGAAGGCATGGCTTGGCAGTTCGGGCTGGACTGTTCCCATGAGGCACAGGGTCAGACTGATTTGCATATGGCCATGTCTTAACTGGGGTGGCAGAGTGGGCTAAAGAACGGTGATGGATCAAACTCGGATCTGTTGACAGTGTGTAAGTGTTTTATTGGTTCTGATGCTCCGTCCATCACCACACCCTTTTGTACCGCTTTGTTTGCCATAAGTTGGCAGGGTATGCTCAGACTTGAGTCCCTTGCTCACTTTGCCACTGGATTCAAGCAAGCCTGGCTGAAGACGGCTGAAATGCCAGAAACCGGTCCTGGGAAGCTTTTTTCCGGTCCAGGGAAGGCATGGCTTGGCAGTTCGGGCTGGACTGTTCCCATGAGGCACAGGGTCAGACTGATTTGAATATGGCCATGTCTGAACTGGGGTGGCAGAGTGGGCTAAAGAACGGTGATGGATCAAACTCGGATCTGTTGACAGGGTGTGAGTGTTTGATTGGTTCTGATGCTCCGTCCATCACCACCCCCTTTTATACCGCTTTGTTCGCCATAAGTTGGCAGGGTATGCTCAGACTTGAGTCCCTTGCTCACTGGATTCAAGCAAGCCGGGCTGAAGACGGCTGAAATCCCAGAAACCGGTCCTAGGAAGCTTGTTTCTGGTCCAGGGAAGGCATGGCTTGGCAGTTCGGGCTGGACTGTTCCCATGAGGCACAGGATCAGACTGATTTGCATATGGCCAGGTCTGAACTGGGGTGGCAGAGTGGGCTAAAGAACGGTGATGGATCAAACTCGGATCTGTTGACTGGGTGGGAGTGTTTGATTGGTTCTGATGCTCCGTCCATCACCACCCCCTTTTGTACCGCTTTGTTCACCATAAGTTGGCAAGGTATGCTCAGACGTGAGTCCCTTGCTCACTTTGCCACTGGATTTAAGCAAGCCTGGCTAAAGACGGCTGAAATGACAGAAACCGGTCCTAGGAAGCTTGTTTCCGGTCCAGGGAAGGTATGGCTTTGCAGTTCGGGCTGGACTGCTCCCATGAGGCACAGGGTCAGACTGATTTGCATATGGCCATGTCTGAACTGGGGTGGCAGAGTGGGCTAAATAACGGTGATGGATCAAACTTGGATCTGTTGACAGGGTGTGAGTGTTTGATTGGTTCTGATGCTCCGTCCATCACCACCCCCTTTTATACCGCTTTGTTCGCCATAAGTTGGCAGGGTATGCTCAGACGTGAGTCTCTTGCTCACTTTGCCACTGGATTCAAGCAAGCCGTTCTGAAGACGGCTGAAATGCCAGAAACCGGTCTTAGGAAGCTTGTTTCTGGTCCAGGGAAGTTATGGCTTGGCAGTTCGGGCTGGACTGTTCCCGTGAGGCACAGGATCAGACTGATTTGCATATGGCCAGGTCTGAACTGGGGTGGCAGAGTGGGCTAAAGAACGGTGATGGATCAAACTCGGATCTGTTGACTGGGTGTGAGTGTTTGATTGGTTCTGATGCTCCGTCCATCACCAACCCCTTTTGTACCGCTTTGTTCACCATAAGTTGGCAGGGTATGCTCAGACGTGAGTCCCTTGCTCACTTTGCCACTGGATTTAAGCAAGCCTGGCTGAAGACGGCTGAAATGACAGAAACCGGTCCTAGGAAGCTTGTTTCTGGTACAGGGAAGGCATGGCTTGGCAGTTCGGGCTGGACTGTTCCCATGAGGCACAGGGTCAGACTGATTTGCATATGGCCATCTCTGAACTGGGGTGGCAGAGTGGGCTAAAGAATGATGATGGATCAAACTCGGATCTGTTGACTGGGTGTGAGTGTTTGATTGGTTCTGATGCTCCGTCCATCACCACCCCCTTTTGTACTGCTTTGTTCGCCATAAGTTGGCAGGGTATGCTCAGACGTGAGTCCCTTGCTCACTTTGCCACTGGATTCAAGCAAGCCTGGCTGAAGACGGCTGAAATGCCAGAAACCAGTCCTAGGTAACGTGTTTCCTGTCCAGGGAAGGAATTGCTTGGCAATTCGGGCTGGACTGTTCCCATGAGGCACAGGGTCAGACTGATTTTCATATGGCCATGTCTGAACTGGGGTGGCAGAGTGGGCTAAAGAACGGTGATGGATCAAAGTCGGATCTGTTGACTGGGTGGGAGTGTTTGATTGGTTCTGATGCTCCGTCCATCACCACCCCCTTTTGTACTGCTTTGTTCGCCATAAGTTGGCAGGGTATGCTCACACGTGAGTCCCTTGCTCACTTTGCCAATGGATTCAACCAAGCCTGGCTGAAGACGGCTGAAATGCCAGAAACCGGTCCTAGGAAGCTTGTTTCCGGTCCACGGAAGGCATGGCTTGGCAGTTCGGGCTGGACTGTTCCCATGAGGCACAGGGTCAGACTGATTTTCATATGGCCATGTCTGAACTGGGGTGGCAGAGTGGGCTAAAGCACGGTGATGGATCAAACTCGGATCTGTTGACTGGGTGTGAGTGTTTGATTGGTTCTGATGCTCCGTCCATCACCACCCCCTTTTGTACTGCTTTGTTTGCCATAAGTTGGCAGGGTATGCTCAGACGTGAGTCCCTTGCTCACTTTGCCACTGGATTCAAGCAAGCCTGGCTGAAGATGGCTGAAATGCCAGAAACCAGTCCTAGAAAACGTGTTTCCTGTCCAGGGAAGGCATTGCTTGGCAATTCGGGCTGGACTGTTCCCATGAAGCACAGGGTCAGACTGATTTTCATATGGCCATGTCAGAACTGGGGTGGCAGAGTGGGCTAAAGAATGGTGATGAATCAAACTCGGATCTGTTGACTGGGTGTGAGTGTTTGATTGGTTCTGATGCTCCGACCATCACCACCCCCTTTTGGACCGCTTTGTTCGCCATAAGTTGGCAGGGTATGCTCAGACGTGAGTCCCTTGCTCACTTTGCCACTGGATTCAAGCAAGCCTGGCTGAAGACGGCTGAAATGCCAGAAACCGGTCCTAGGAAGCTTGTTTCCGGTCCAGGGAAGGCATGGCTTGGCAGTTCGGGCTGGACTGTTCCCATGAGGCACAGGGTCAGACTGATTTGCATGTCTGAACTGGGGTGGCAGCGTGGGCTAAAGAACGGTGATGGATCAAACTCGGATCTGTTGACTGGGTGTGAGTGTTTGAATGGTTCTGATGCTCCGTCCATCACCACCCCCTTTTGTACCGCTTTGTTCGCCATAAGTTGGCAGGGTATGCTCAGACGTGAGTCCCTTGCTCACTTTGCTACTGGATTCAAGCAAGCCTGGCTGAAGACGGCTGAAATGCCAGAAACCGGTCCTAGGAAGCTTGTTTCCGGTCCAGGGAAGGCATGGCTTGGCAGTTCTGGCTGGACTGTTCCCATGAGGCATAGGGTCAGACTGATTTGCATATGGCCATGTCTGAAATGGGGTGGCAGAGTGGGCTAAAGAACGGTGATGGATCAAATTCGGATCTGTTGACTGGGTGTGAGTGTTTGATTGGTTCTGATGCTCCGTCCATCACCACCCCCTTTTGTAACGCTTTGTTCGCCATAAGTTGGCAGGGTATGCTCAGACGTGAGTCCCTTGCTCACTTTGCCACTGGATTCAAGCAAGCCTGGCTGAAGACGGCTGAAATGCCAGAAACCGGTCCTAGGAAGCTTGTTTCCGGTCCAGGGAAGGCATGGCTTGGCAGTTCGGGCTGGACTGTTCCCATGAGGCACAGGGTCAGACTGATTTGCATTTGTCCATGTCTTAACTGGGGTGGCAGAGTGGGCTAAAGAACGGTGATGGATCAAACTCGGATCTGTTGACAGGGTGTGAGTGTTTGATTGGTTCTGATGCTCCGTCCATCACCACACCCTTTTGTACCGCTTTGTTCGCCATAAGTTGGCAGGGTATGCTCAGACGTGAGTCCCTTGCTCACTTTGCCACTGGATTCAAGCAAGCCTGGCTGAAGACGGCTGAAATGTCAGAAACCGGTCCTAGGAAGCTTGTTTCCGGTCCACGGAAGGCATGGCTTGGCAGTTCGGGCTGGACTGTTCCCATGAGGCACAGGGTCAGACTGATTTTCATATGGCCGTGTCTGAACTGGGGTGGCAGAGTGGGCTAAAGCACGGTGATGGATCAAACTCGGATCTGTTGACTGGGTGTGAGAGTTTGATTGGTTCTGATGCTCCGTCCATCACCACCCACTTTTGTACTGCTTTGTTCGCCATAAGTTGGCAGGGTATGCTCAGACGCGAGTCCCTTGCTCACTTTGCCACTGGATTCAAGCAAGCCTGGCTGAAGACGGCTGAAATGCCAGAAACCATTCCTAGGAAACGTGTTTCCTGTCCAGGGAAGGCATTGCATGGCAATTCGGGCTGGACTGTTCCCATGAGACACAGGGTCAGACTGATTTTCATATGGCCATGTCTGAACTGGGGTGGCAGAGTGGGCTAAAGAACGGTGATGGATCAAAGTCGGATCTGTTGACTGGGTGTGAGTGTTTGATTGGTTCTGATGCTCAGTCCATCACCACCCCCTTTTGTACCGCTTTGTTCGCCATAAGTTGGCAGGATATGCTCACACGTGAGTCCCTTGCTCACTTTGCCACTGGATTCAAGCAAGCCTGGCTGAAGACGGCTGAAATGCCAGAAACCATTCCTAGGAAACGTGTTTCCTGTCCAGGGAAGGCATTGCATGGCAATTCGGGCTGGACTGTTCCCATGAGGCACAGGGTCAGACTGATTTTCATATGGCCATGTCTTAACTGGGGTGGCAGAGTGGGCTAAAGAACGGTGATGGATCAAAGTCGGATCTGTTGACTGGGTGTGAGTGTTTGATTGGTTCTGATGCTCAGTCCATCACCACCCCCTTTTGTACCGCTTTGTTCGCCATAAGTTGGCAGGGTATGCTCAGACGTGAGTCTCTTGCTCACTTTGCCACTGGATTCAAGCAAGCCGGTCTGAAGACGGCTGAAATGCCAGAAACCGGTCTTAGGAAGCTTGTTTCTGGTCCAGGGAAGTTATGGCTTGGCAGTTCGGGCTGGACTGTTCCCATGAGGCACAGGATCAGACTGATTTGCATATGGCCAGGTCTGAACTGGGGTAGCAGAGTGGGCTAAAGAACGGTGATGGATCAAACTCGGATCTGTTGACTGGGTGTGAGTGTTTGATTGGTTCTGATGCTCCGTCCATCACCACCCCCTTTTGTACCGCTTTGTTCACCATAAGTTGGCATGGTATGCTCAGACGTGAGTCCCTTGCTCACTTTGCCACTGGATTTAAGCAAGCCTGGCTGAAGACGGCTGAAATGACAGAAACCGGTCCTAGGAAGCTTGTTTATGGTACAGGGAAGGCATGGCTTGGCAGTTCGGGCTGGACTGTTCCCATGAGGCACAGGGTCAGACTGATTTGCATATGGCCATGTCTGAACTGGGGTGGCAGAGTGGGCTAAAGAATGGTGATGGATCAAACTCGGATCTGTTGACTGGGTGTG